>NC_136072.1:46719394-46896894 GCF_964261635.1 Lissotriton helveticus
CCGTTTTTGGGTCCCTGGGGGTCGTTTTTGCAGCATGGCTGCAAAATCGGCCCTGTACCAAAATCTGGCTGAAAACCGGCCCGGCAAAGAGCTCGGCGGCATCTCCAACGCCCCCCCACCTCCGAATGGGGAGGGGGGCTGGCCGAACACTTTGCCAGGGCCGGTTGTGTTTCCACCGCGGCTGCTATTAACCCTCAGCCGCTCACTTTTGTTCCACCAATGACGGCATCCCTTCGCCCTTTATTTAATCATATGGGATTTTTCAGGGGAAATCCGCAAGCCCCGATAAGAAACACTACCAGAAGAAAGAGAGGAGTGTAAAATTCCTACTTTTTGGAAAACACCCTTCGTCTTCCTCGTTAGGGAGATCATTAGACCACATGTGCTTTTTAAACGAGGAGCAGAAGGAAGATGCAATGAACCTTGAACCCTCGAGCTTTCTGTATATAAAATTGCAAAAATAAAAGGGGGAGGGGCTCCAGTCTTTCGCAAACTTCCTTTACCTTTGCAGGTACACATAATTAATGGCCTGTGTCGCTTGGAACGTGGTATTTTAATATTATTTTTCTATTCTACCCTTATAAGGCATGGATGCACTTTATAAATGTGTTGCTTGAGTGTTTTGCTTGAGTGTTGCAACGGGTGTTTATGTAAAGAAACTGGCGCTAATGTAAAGTGCTCCAATAGCCTTCCTGTCAAGTTTGCGCAATATTTTGAAAAATGCACTAAGATAAAAACAAACCTTATCGCAAGGAAAGGCACATCGATACCCATTTATTGGCTGATGTGTACAAAGTGAAACCAGAAAACAGGGACGCATTGCGGCTCACTCGCTTAAATTGTATTATGAGGCCAATTAGTTCTTTCACCAAAAATCTTTTTTTCCTAATTATTGCATATGAAAGCACTTTCAGATATGTGAGTTCAGACTACTAGTTGTACAAAAATAATACTTTAAATAAGTACTTCTCAATACAGTGCTATGATGTGGCACAGCTTCCATGTTAAAGAACAGTAGGGGGTAGATGTAGGTAAATCTTATTTACCGATTCATAAATACCGAATTTTACTGATTCGGTATTTATGAATCGGTAAATAAGATGTAGGTAAATATTCGGTATTTTTTACCGAATCGGTAAGATTCGGTATTTACCGATTCGGTAAATACCGAATCGGTATTTGCTATTGAATCCTATGGGCCTTGAAGCCCATAGGATTCAATAGCAAATACTGATTCGGTATTTACCAAATCGGTAAAAATACCGAATTGCAAAGGGGGACAGGGTGTCACTTTGACACCCTGTTGCACCCCTGATTCAGGCTTGTGTGCCATGTGACACACAGACATGCCCTTAGGGCATGTCTGTGTGCCACATGGCACAGGTGTATATGCACAGATGTGCATGTACACTGGAATTCGTTATTTACCATGCAATTGTATTACATGGTAAATACCGAATCCTGAAAGGCCTGTAGCACTGTTCAAAGTGCTACCTACATCTGAAAATACAGATTCGGTAATTTTACCGGTTGGTAATTTTACCGAATCAGTAAAATTTACCGATTCAGTAAAATTACCGAATCTGTATGTTTTTTAAACCCCTACATCTTCATAGCCCAATACCGGTCGGAAACGGACGAAAATCGGTATTTTCGGCCGTTTCCGATCGGTATTGGGCTACCTACATCTGGCCCTAGATGTTGTAGCACCCAAGATAACGGGCTGCATGGCTAAATACTTATAAGGTCCCAGAGGTTGGAGCTACTGGCTATGCCAATGCTTGCTGTAACTCTGAAGTTTGATAGAAACAAAGATTTTAATAAGATCACAGATAATGAAGACATTTACTGATGTGCACATGATAATTATTCGCTGAAACTTAATTTCCACACATTACCGTTTATGCGCTAAATAGTTTTATCAGTAAAACTACGTCAGTGTGAATTTTGTTCGCACTTCTTGGAAACAGAACTTTCTGTAAATGACGGTGTGCTCCTACACCATGCTTCAATAACACATTTGTGACACTGCGCTCCCAAAATGCATCACTGTTACATACCACACCCTTACCACTCCCCCCGCTGAACTGGTGTGGCTCATATATGTCACTTGTCCTTTGTGTGATGTGTGGATTTTTCACAATCGTTATTCCTTCAATGATTTAATATAGTTGGCAGCACCCCCACTCTGAAAATTGTTCCAGCACCAGCGACCATAGGTCCTATATAGTTACATCTTTATCAGCTGTTCTGTTTCAGATCACCGTTGCAATGCGCCCGCCCTTGCACCACCGCACTGCTTGCCGGCGTCACAAAGATGGCTGCACATACAACTGAAGAACCTGACTTGCCACCGTCCTACCTTCTTTAGCTCTTGTTGTCGCATTGCGACAGATACTGCTCATAATGCATCAGTGATACAACTGTTACAATTCATTGAATGATTTTGCAATTAACTGCTTTACACTGTTTACAGTCCGATTCGGATTTACATTATACGCTAACTTAGTGTGGCTCAATGGTTAGAGGGGCAGACCCTGATGCAGAGGTCTAGCCCGGGACCAGGGTTCAATTCCCCGCCTCGGCGGGTCTTGGGCTAAAAATTCCACGGACCTGATAATTCTCGCCTCGGTGCCTATTCCAATCATGGGTCCCACTCTGCAACTCTGGGCAATAGCTTGCTTAATCTCCACAATGGCTCCCACAATGCTAAGGATGCCTGGCCTCCACCTTGGGGGTGCCCAGGAGTGGACGCCTCACAGTGAAAGCCAGGATGGGTTCCACAGCGGTATTCATACAAGCGCCTTGAGACCCTTGCGGGTGAGTAGTGCGCTATACAAGTATCAATTTACATTTTACTTATGTACTTATAATTTGTTCTATGGTCATTTGACTACTAAGCAGTGGAAACTCTGAGTGGGTGACTTTCAGCGTGCTTCGATTGGAGCAGCGTGGAGGCTGCTCCAAACATAAAAGAAAGTGCATTGTATTTCCTGCGTTCCTACTCACACCTGAGTCAATCCTGTTCCACAACACTGCTAAAGTAGTAAAGGCCAGTGGCGTGCCATCTTGAATAAGGAAGATTCCATTACTGCAGTGCTTAATTTGAGCCGGTGGTTTCCGGTGCTCGGCACTTATTTGTCAACACCAGAACTTATGACAGTCTGTCAAGTTGTGACATTGATTGTCAAATATAGAGATGAACACAACAGTTGTTTAATTATACAATATACATTAGAAATTACAAATTTCTGCCGCCCAAGCCATTATTATAGCTTTGGGGTCCTGGAATAGTTTGAATTGTCACACTCGTAGGACTGGGATGGTTAGTAGTTGTGTTGGGGCTCTCATTGGCAGCGCTGGCAGTGGCAATGGATAGTGCAAGCTGCAGTGGCCTCTTGACGAGGGCCCTGGAACGTATTTGTTTACAAATTAAGCACTGCATTACTGGTAAGCTGCAAGTCCTTAGTGATCCCCCCTGAGCAGGCCCGGTCCTAAATCGGATTGACAGGGACAGCACCCAGGGCGGAAAGAAAATGTGTTGTTTGTTGTAAGGGAGGTGGGGTTGTTGCAGTGTGACAGCAGGATGTGTGAGGAAGATGGAAGGAGGGCAGCTGGTTGATGGGGTGCTAACAATTACACTGAGGTTCATTAGAGCTGATTTCAAAGTCTTTGACTGGACCCAAATGAGACCAGGTGGAATAGACGAGCTGCTGTTAGCATGACATTAAGGGGCAGATGTATTAAGCCTTTTGCGACTCGCAAAGGCCGAAATGCACCAAATTTCGGCCTTTGCGAATCGCAAACGGCCTTTTTGCATGTTTTCAAATGTATCAAAAAATCGCAATTTAAGGAATCGGAAAAAAATTGTGATTCCTTATTTTGCCATAGCATTTAAGGAATCGCAATGTTTGCGATTCCTTTAATGCTATGGGGCAGATGTATCAAGATAGCCATTTGCGATTTCTAAATAGCGATTTTTAAGGAATCGCTATTTAGAAATCGCAAAATGGCATGTATCAAAAAATCGCAATTTTTTTGCGATTTCTTAATCTTGCTTATTTGCGAATTCGCAATTTGCGAATTCGCAATTAAGGAATAATTTCCCATTCATTCCTATAGGCCAAGAGGCCCTTAGGAATGATTGTGAAGTAATTCTCAAATTGCGAATTCGCAATTTGCTAATCACGATTTGAGAATTATTTCAAGGGTGCAGGGGTGTCTCAAAGACACCCTGCTGCACCCCTGAAATGTACATGTGTGTGCATATGGTGCACATACATGCTCTATGGGCATGTGTGTGCATCACATGCCACCTTAAAAAATGACAAATTGAGCTTTTTTTAAAGAATTCGCAAATTACCATCAACAACAAGTTGGTGGTAGTTTGCGATTTCTTAACCAAAATTCGCAAATTGAAATTGCTACATACATAGCATTTAAGGAATCGCAAAAATTGCGATTCCTTAAATGCTATGGCGAAATAAGGAATCACAATTTGTTGCGATTCCTTAAATTGCGATTTTTTTTATACAATTGAAAATATGCAAAAAGGCCGTTTGCGATTCGCAAAGGCCAAAATTCGGCGAATTTCGGCCTTTGCGAGTCGCAAAAGGCTTGATACATCTGCCCCTATGTATGTAGCAATTTCAATTTGTGAATTTTGGTTAAGAAATCGCAAATTATCACCAACTTGTTGTTGATGGTAATTTGTGAATTCTTTTAAAAAAGCTCAATTTGTCATTTTTTAAGGTGGCATGTGACGCACACACATGCCCACAGGGCATGTATGTGCGCCATATGCACACACATGTACATTTCAGGGGTGCAGCAGGGTGTCTTTGAGACACCCCTGCACCCTTGAAATAATTCTCAAATGGCGATTAGCAAATTGCGAATTCGCAATTTGAGAATTACTTCACAATCATTCCTATGGGCCTCCTGGCCCATAGGAATGAATGGAAAATTATTCCTTAATTGCGAATTCGCAAATTGCGAATTCACAAATAAGGAAGATTAAGAAATCGCTAAAAAATAGTGATTTTTTTGATACATGCCATTTTGCGATTTCTAAATAGCGATTCCTTAAAAATCGCTATTTAGAAATCGCAAATGGCTATCTTGATACATCTGCCCCTAAGTCTGGCAGCTTCCTGATGTGCCACTCCGAGTATTGGCGCCCCGGGCCTAGGCCCAGCTTGCCCATGCTAAGGCCGGCCCTGCCTCTGAGCTCCAGGGGGTTTGATGCTTACTCTCACACTCCCCAATTCCCCACGTCCTTCTGATCTGCCTTTGACTTTGGGATTTTTACATTCATCCTCTAGTCCTCTTCCCAGCAGCCCTGTCTTTCAATGACCCTTCTCTTGACCGCATTACTGCTGGTCCTGAGTGCCCTGGAGAATGCCAGGGTATTGGGGTAAAGCGATACCAAAGGGGATGATGGACGGAGTGTGTGAGCAAATCAAACACTCACCCCCAGTCAACTGATCTGGGTTTAATCCTTCACCTTTCATAGTTTACATGCGACTGAATTTTTTTACTCCAAGGATCCCCCACATGGACGTGCGCCTCCACACACGTGTGTGCCCTGAACTGGCGCAAACATATCCCATCCAGAGGTGTTAAAAAGGCGCGAGAGATCAGCAGGCGGAAAGAAAAGGGTTTTTGACGTCAATATCCGGTCGATGTGGCACGTGATGTGGAACAGACGGGTGAGAGGCGGCAGGACTGACCTTTCTGTGGATGGGGGGTTGGGGGGGGCAGCCAATTATTGCTAAAAAGTTGATAAGGTACGGTTTATTTTATTCCACTGCTCGCAGTCTGTTTTAATAGTAATATATTTGATATAGTGCCTTATACTACATCTTGGCTGTTGAGAAACACTGTAAATAAGATATGCTACTCCTACCGAATGTCATGGTACTCATTTTACAACGTTTGGAGTGTTGGCAGCTGAGGCAGCCTGTCCAGGAGCTCTTGAGTTTGCTAGCACCGCATGTGTCAGCAGCGAGCGTTAACTCACATAGCTGTTCAACCATCAACATACATTAAAATGTATCTGCCTGAAATAGTTCTCCCAGAAGGCCGTAACCCCACTGTTCTGGTATTATATAGGTTATTCATTACGTATAGTTTATAATGCGTTCAACACTTTTTTTAAATAGCCTCAAAGCGCTTTATAGGAAGGTGAGCAATGATTTATACGGGTGTGAAACGACTCAGTGTTTAGCTTGGGGTTAGAACCAGTGCTCCTAAGGGGCATGGCGTGCCTTACTTTTTACATTTTAGGAAAACAGTTCCCCTTCAATTTGCCAAAAGTCAACGCCCCAGGTGGGTTCATTCCATGCTGAAATACTTCAGCAAAGCCTCATTCAGGGAGCCTCCTGTGGTGTCAAACCGAGGGTGGGGCAGACAGCTAAACAAGCCTTCCTGCCAGGATGCCTGCTTGCCTGAAACACATGTAAATGTGCACAACGGGGATCATCCTTTACAACAAAACCTTTACAACGTGGTACCGTTACCACGCAGGTTTTACAACGAACGTCGTTACAACGACTTGCGCTGGAGGGCGCTGTAGGATAGGGAATAGTTTAATTTACTATCCAACACCTTCCCTACTATCCACGGGGACTGGAGTTGGAATAGTAAATTAAACTATTCACTATCCAGCGCCCCCAACGCAAGTCGTTGTAACGACTTGCGTTGTAAAACCTGCGTGGTAACGGTACACATGTTAAAAGCACGCGTTGTACCGTCATACATCCATGCACAACTGGTCAATCTACAAATGTAAAGGGCGTCTGGAACCCGGTATTCACTCTAATTGATGGAATCACGTGAAGCTACCAGGTGACGCACATTTATTCTTTTTGAGAGGTATTGTAAGGGAGCTACCAGCTAAAATGTGAAGTGTTTGCTTTTAAAAGACAGTTCTAAAAAAAAGAGGGCACTGTGAACAGTTTGCAAAAAATCTATATTTTGGAAACACTTTTCATCTTAAACCTTTGCGCATTCTGTAGCAGAATTACACTGTGCGTAATGCACGTTTAAAATAATGACGCATATTCACAGTGCTTTCTGTCACAAACCGGGACCTTGTAGCACTAAACATACGCGTAACTAGTTTCCACCTCGCCACCCAGGATTTGGTGCGGTGCATTAACTAATAGCGGTTTCATAATGCACAGTAGTGTATTTCCCACTGAGTAACATATTCGCTTTCATGTGAGCTGTATGTTATTTTATATGTAGTTACCGGAAGGTGAAAGACTGAACAAATGTACACAATATTTTGGGTCTCATTTATGAGGCCTTGCGTCAGTTTTGCGCTTCTGATGCGTCACTTTATGTGACACATCGGCGGCGTAAAACATTCCTCCTGTTACGCACTATTTACAAAGTGACGGATCTAAGCAGATGCGTCACTTTGTAAACCCCTGCGCTACATTATACCTGCGTCAGGTATAATGTATGCAGGGGGGGCGTTCCCCCGCAAAAAGCCTCGTAGAAGTGACGCAGTAAAATCGATGAGATTTTACTGCATCACTTCTAGGACGCCGTTGCGTCAAAATCTTGCGCCTGCCTCACAGCAGGCGTAAGACTGACGCAGGCCCTTTTACATGGGGATGCATTGCTGGAGGTGCGTCACTTTTGCGCTTACAGATACGTCAGAAGTACTGACGTATCTGTAACTCCTTGCGACATAATGCGTCATGCATTAAATATGACGCATCAGGTATGTCACAAGGATTGCACACTGAGAAGTGACGCATCGCTGCTTTCTCATAAATGAGGCCATTTGATTTTTTTACCAGGCCCTCTCCCCCCCCCTTGCGCGCATCATCACAGTTCCCATACTTTTTATTTAATGCACTTCGACCACTGTTTATAACAGATGTGTCAGCTGGAGACTGGGCCTTGGGCTCGCACAGCGTCATAACAGACCATATGTTACGAGTTACTAGTTATGTGTTGTCTAAAGTGCCAACGTGTCAAACTTCAGCCGCTTTACCGCTCTTAGAAGCGTGGCAATGAAACTCCTTTGCCCTCTGGTGTGACGTTAATCCCTTAGCTGCGGCGGCTTTTCCGCTACAGCGCTAAGAGGAGGGGCGGCGGCGCGGTGCTCCCGTACTCGTAACGGAACCACTCCATCACGAGCCTCGGGTGGGCTGTGCTTGTGACGGAACGGTTCCATCATGGCCCCGCCCGCCTAATAGAATGTTCAGCGCAGGTGTGGAATTCGCGCCGCGCAGGCGCGGCGAGCGGACCGTGACGGAACTGTTCCGTCACCAGCACAGCCCACCCGAGGCTCGTGACGGAACGGGTCCGTCACGAGCACGCAACGGGCTAAAGGTTCGGGTAACTCTCCATGGCTGGGATGAAATGCAGCTGGTGGTGCATAGGGAGCCTGACCCCTTCTTGAGGAAAAGGGAGGGGTGGGGGGGAGGTGAGGCCTAGAGGCGAGTGAATGGGTACGAGGAGCCACATTGGAGAGAGTGGATTTCAATGCTCTCTTGAAGGATTGCAGGCTGGAGCTCTCTGGAAACAGGTAATATGTCTCTCAGCTTTATGTTGCTTCACTTTCTGGAGGATGGACGAGTGATCTGTCCTTGCTGGGATTCGACGTCCTGTCCACCCGACAACAGCACGTGCCAGCGGCGAGCGTTTAACTCATAAGAGCCAGCTGGTCGCCTCTTTATCTGTTCCACACTTGTCACAGGCTCTGAAATAAGATTTACCATGTACACTAAAATACCCCGTTGTTTCTAAGTTTTTATCTAGCGCCACGTTCTAGAATGGTTGCCTTTGTGCGCTACATAACCAGGAGAAATATAGGAACAGGCGAATAAACAAGGCAGTAAACGAGGCCTTCACCATCCTCCGGTCCCTGACATCACCGAAGTGGATGTACACAAGTGAACGGGGCACTTTGGTGCACCAGTGAGATCTGCATAACATACTCTATGCAGATATGTCCATATTTACATAACAAATGCCTGTACGAGTTAAAAATTTGTGGCCCGATGTAGGTAAATCTGATTTACCGACTCTAGAATACCTAATTTTTTACCGATTCGGTATTCTAGATTCGATAAATCAGATGTAGGTAAAAATTCGGTAATTTTTACCGAATCGGTATGATTCGGTAATTACCGAATCGGTATTTGCACCCCTGATTCTGGCTTGTGTGCCATGTGACACACATACATGCCCTTAGAGCATGTATGTGTGCCACATGGCATAGGTGTACATGCACAGATGTGCATGTACACAGGAATTCGTTATTTACCATGAAATAATATTTCATGATAAATAACGAATTATTAAGGGCCTGTGGCACTGTATTCAGTGCCACCTACATCTAGATTTACCGATTCGGTAAATTTACCGATTCGGTATTTTACCCAATCGGTAAATTTAGCGAATCGGTAAATTGGGAGCCTCCTATATGTCAAAAACCAAATACCGGTCGGTAACGGACGAAATCGGCCGTTACCGACCGGTATTTGGTGTCCTACATCGGGCCCCAAGTGTTTTAACTCCTTTGGGGTAGCGTGTGGGCAGGGTGTTCTAGCCATCAATTCCACAGGGGTGTTGGAGTCGTTGGCTCCACATTTTTGTGTGCTCACTAATTCATACAGTAGCACAACATTTGTAGTGCATCCTCACCGTTGACGGGTCTCGAGGCGCTCTTGACAAGTGACGGATGTTATTGTTGTTACCCACCTCAATACTATTCGTTGTATCGTCCTTAAAGGATGAAAAGCTGGGAGGACACGAGTTGGACCCTTTGACCAAGGGGTCAGACACAGTTCCCTGCAGCGGGTGCGCTAGCCCACTGAGCTACAAGACCTACAAGTGGTAGAGAAACACATTTCGCATTTGAAGGCTCTGGGTGAGCTCAGGATTTATTTCGCTTTATTATATCTTAAGTGCATCAAACACACACGTCTGGGGGCCCTCGGATCACCTCTCATGGACAAAAAGAATACACAGGGGCATATTATTAAGGGGGTTTATCTCAGCTTTTTTGGCTTTAAAAGCCAAGAAAGCGGAGATAAAATTATCTCCCTATTACCTAGCTGTCGCTAACACCAGTTAGCGACAGCTAGTAGGAGATAGCGACCATCTTGGGCCCCACTTTGCATGTCAGTGAAATTTTCACTAATGACATGCAAAGGGGGCGTGCCAAGATGTTAGCGACTGGAAACAGTCGCTAACATCGCTATCTCCTATTACCAACTTTTGGAGATATTCGCGCTAAGCGTGAATATCTCCAAAAGCTAACACCTGCCCTGAGCAGTTCTTAGCCATGTTATCCAATGGTAGGTGGATAACATGGCTAAGAGCATTAGCTCGGTAATGCATGAATATCGCTGACTTTTCAGCGATATTCATGCATTTCGGACGATTTTTATCGCTTAGGAGATAAACTTTGACAATAGCAAGGTTCCCAAGCGATAAAAATCGCCGCAGCTCGGCGATAAAAATATTGCCGCTAAGCCAACATAGCGATAATTATCGCGAGTTGTTGGTAATATGCCCCACAGTTCTTCCAGTACGGCGGTGTTTTCGCAATGAAAGCAGACACACAATGCGGAAAAATACAATATATCACTTCAAGCAATCTATCTATTCTCCGCGGGTTTGTCAGCCAAAAAAAGACATTTATAAGCCTCCTTTAGCACGAGTTTGTTTGAAAATGTGTCCTTTTAGCCACTTCCTGATAGAAAGCAGAGCAGACAGGCTGCATTCCATTTAAACAAGTTTTTCAATTATTTTGGCTCCAGAACAACCAGATCTCCCTGGATTGCCATTTTTATTGTACACAAAGTCTAGCTTCTATGCCCCGCCCATACGAGAAGTGGCACGCCCCTTTGCAGCTCTCTTATACACACGCACACCCTGTACACATTACATATTAGAGCCTTCGGAGCAGATATGTTAAGGTTTGTACTGGTGCAAAGTCACAAAAGCCATCCCAACCAATGCAAAGTCTTGATAAACTATTTACCTTCCACTGAAATGTTTTTTTGTGGTGGAAAGTTGTTTAAAAGTAACTGAAAGGGTGTTTTGCACTTTCTGCGTTACTTTGCATCTTGGCTTCTTTAGTGGACAGTATGAGCTTTTCCGTTCAACCACGCAAGGTTTTTGATGTAAAATCTTATTTCCTAACATTTGTAAACTGGACTTTGCACCAAGATATACATCTCCTTGAAGCAGGCGCAAAGTAGGTGAAAGTTTTTTTTTCCTCCAAACTTTTCAAACTTTGTATGTGTGCTGCATTGCTTTGTTTGCCCTAAGTTGACAGGGTATGCCCAGACGTGGGTCTCTTGCTCACTTTGCCACTGGATTCAAGCAAGCCTGGCTGAAGACGGCTGGAATGCCAGAAACCGGTCCTGGGAAGCTTGTTTCTGGTCCAGGGAAGACATGGCTTGGCAGTTCGGGCTGGACTGTTCCCATGAGGCACAGGGTCAGATGGATTTGCATATAGCCATGTCTGAACTGGGGTGGCAGAGTGGGCTAAAGAACGGTGATGGATTAAACCCAGATCTTTTGACTGGGGGTGAGTGTTTGATTGATTCAGACACTCCCTCCATCACCACCCACTTTTGTACCGCTTTTGGCCGCCATAAGTGTGGCAGGGTGTGCTCAGACGTGAGTCCCTTGCTCACTTTGCCACTGGATTCAAGCAAGCCGGGCTGAAGACAGCTGTAATGCCAGAAACCGGTCCTCGGAAGCTTGTATCTGGTCCAGGGAAGGCATGGCTTGGCAGTTTGGGCTGGACTGTTCCCATAAGGCACAGGGTCAGACTGATTTGCATATGGCCATTGAGTGAGCTAAAGAACGGTGATGGACTAAACCCAGATCAGTTGACTGGGGGTGAGTGCTTTATTTGCTCAAACGCTCCGCCCATCATCCCCTTTGAAAAGTTCTAAAGTTTGTAATAGCATAACATTGTGTACTGAAAGCGTGTCCAACCAGCACAAGTCGTATGATAGACATTATGCACACACTTGTGCACTGCTTTGCAAAGAAAGGTGTGAGCATGGCGCTTGGGAAGACGGCGCTAGTGCCATATCTTTATATGGCGCTGTCCTGCTCTCTCCCTGTCATGCAGCGCAGCTCAGCAACTTGGCTGCTGCTATTCATTGCATGAAATATTAAAACTGCTCTGTCGAGTTTTGTAAATGTATACCGGTCAGAAACAAATGTTTCAATTGCAAAAACTGAATTTATTGCACGGAATTTTCTGATTTTATATTTACTTCGTTTTTCATAATTATAGATTCAGAGCGCTCTTGCTCGGTCCTGATGATGACCTCAGACTAACGAAGGGTCGAAACGTTGTCGACACCTAGACCTATATAGACTTGTTTTATAGTATTAAAATGATTTGAAATAGAAGTCATATGTCATTTTAATTGTGATGCACTGTTTTCTACCACTTTTTATCAAGTCCCACAGTACCTTCCCGTCACTGATAAGCATGAGCACTTTTTCTGGTTTATTCGAGTGAATATAAAATCAGGAAATTCTGTGCAGCAAATTCAGTTTTTTTGTAATCAAAACATTTGTCTCTGACCCTGTGTACATTACTGTTATAATTATCTAGAAATAATGTTATGCATACAATTTATGTTTCCCTGATGGTGAAACATCACAAAGAGATTTATTTCCCTGTGAACCAATGTTTTTGTAAACATATTATATTACCCTAGGTTCTCTAAATGTATGGGTTTACCCTTGTTCTCCTATTCCCATCACGTTTTGTAGCACTGCAAGCATTTGTATTGTGTTTGACCAACTCCACCGTGTTGATTTTGTTTGCGCTGGTAGGATGAAAGTCTCATTTGGCCCCACCGAGATTAGAACAGGTGTCCTTCAGGTTGCTCGCAGATTGCACTTGTCTGTGCTACTGTCAGTCTTGGCTGCCCAAGTGTGTCTATTGACACAATAGCTCAGTGGGTTCAGATGCTATCTGCAGTGATCTGGCGGTCACAGATTTTAATCATTGTGAAATAAATGTTTATTATTTTTTTAATTTTTTAATTTATTTATTTTTTTAAAGTATTTTTATTGCAGATTCACAGGAAGCCATGAGCAATTAAGCAGGTATTCCAGTTATTCAGCGCAGTTGGCGCATCTCACCGTCGGTAAAGGGATACACGCCATTTAGCCCACACCCCGGAGGTTGGGCGGCAAGTATCAGGAGAGCGCTGTATGTACAAACTCATATGAAAATGCAAGCATGTAATGGGCATTCCAGGAATCCGCTTTTTCTTTATTCTGTTGCTGAACCCTCCCCACCCCCCCTAATGAACAATAAACATAAGTTTCGTACCCCCAACATTGCATATACGAAAAATAGCAGCAATTGCATTTCTAATTCCCCCCTCGTCCCTCTAGAGCCAGCACAGTCTTTCACAGTTCTGAGCCATAGGTAGCAGGAGTCTCACGGCACTCTGCAAGTTCGGTGTGTTTCATCATACCCTTTGTATAGGTGTCCCGATTGTCCCCGTGTCCTGACCCATGGTCCACCCCAAGAAGCCCCCCCTCCCAGCCCTCCATCCAGCCCATGGTAGTGTCGCCATTTGGACCAAACTCTGCGAAATCTTTTGGGACATCCCCTAGCCTTATAGGTTACCCTCTCGGCTGCCATATATAGATCTAACCCTCTCCTCCACTCCTCCAGATCCGGAGGTTCCGGCGCTCCCCAGTGCTTTGCGATGTCCCTTTTCGCAACAACCAACGCAAGGACCAGGAATGTAAGAAGTGGGCGAGCCAGGTCTACCTCGTTAGTCATGCCTAACAGTGCCAGCTGGGGATCCTGTGGGATCGGAGCCTCTAGGACCTCCTCTAATTCCTTAAATACCTGCATCCAGTAGCTTTGTATTATGTCACATGTCCATATTGTATGATAGAAATCTCCCTCTCCCTGAAGGCATCTAAGGCATCGTGGGTCCTCTATCTTCCCCATTTTGCTTAGACGGAGTCTGTCGTAGTAGGTTTTATGTAGTACATTAAATTGAATGAGCCGTAGTCTTGACTTGATAGCCACCTCCCGGGGATGCATCAACACTATTTCCCAGTCCAAGTCTTCCATCTTTCCCACCTCAGCCTCCCACGTGGTCCTGAGTTTTGCCAGATCTCCCAACATATGATTAGTCATTGTTTTGTACGTCAGGGAGACCGCCTTTCCCGGAAGTTGTTCTTGAAGGAGTTTTACTTCTAGTGGTGCATACTCTGGGATGTCTGAGAGTGTGATATTTTGGGCTCTCCAAGCGTGCCGTAGCTGGATATATTTGAACTGCTGTGTATTATGCAGCCCAAACTATGATTTAAGAGCTTGAAAAGATGTTAGCTCTCCCTTGGCTATCACATCTCCTATAGTGGAAATGCCAATATCGCCCCACCTTTGGAAACCTCGCAGTTTGTTAAGTTCCGCCAACCATTGGCAGTGCCATAGCGGTGTCTGCCTCGTTGGCCTCCTATCCCAACCCATACGTCTTGCGGCCTTTGTCCATGCACTAAGTGTTATAGACGTAGCCGGTAGGAGGTGTGCCCTACCAGGGCTCCCATAGAGGTAACACAATAGGTTTTTCGATTAAATTTTTTTTCTCTCCAGGGGATAAGTCGGGTGGTCCGCCGGGGCGTGGAGCCAATCATTAATTGGTGTTAGATGTTCAGCCCAATAGTAGGCCTCCAGGTTGGGGAGCGAGATCCCTCCACTGTACTGGTGTCTCTGAAGCGTGGACAGAGCCACCCTGGCATGTTTGCCGAACCAAAGGAAGGACCGCAGGTCCGCATGGATCCTGTGGAAGACCGCCACAGGTATCGGATAGTATTAGTTTTGTAGGGCGTAGAGAAATTTCGGCAAAGTGATCATTTTATACATGGCCACTCGTAGTCCTAGCTCAGAGAAGCCCTTTTACCCTTGCGACCCGTTTTCTGCACTGGAGGGACCTTGCCCGTGACTTGGGAGCCCGTGTGCTCAGTCACCAACAGCTGGGAGGGAGCTGAACTCTGTGGCCGGGAGCGGGACTGTGAGGACCAGGAGCGCTCGCGCAAGATCATCACGCGCACCTGGTGCCTCTTCCCGCCCCCTCCTCACTCAGAGCCTTAAATCGACTCGCGGCCCCCGCTCCGCGGGTGCCGCTCGTAGTCCTAGCTCAGAGAAGCCCTTTTACCCTTGCGACCCGTTTTCTGCACTGGAGGGACCTTGCCCGTGACTTGGGAGCCCGTGTGCTCAGTCACCAACAGCTGGGAGGGAGCTGAACTCGGTGGCCTGGAGCGGGACTGCGAGGACCAGGAGCGCTCGCGCAAGATCATCACGCGCACCTGGTGCCTCTTCCCGCCCCCTCCTCACTCAGAGCCTTAAATCGACTCGCGGCCCCCGCTCCGCGGGTGCCGCTCGTAGTCCTAGCTCAGAGAAGCCCTTTTACCCTTGCGACCCGTTTTCTGCACTGGAGGGACCTTGCCCGTGACTTGGGAGCCCGTGTGCTCAGTCACCAACAGCTGGGAGGGAGCTGAACTCTCTGGCCGGGAGCGGGACTGCGAGGACCAGGAGCGCTCGCGCAAGATCATCACGCGCACCTGGTGCCTCTTCCCGCCCCCTCCTCACTCAGAGCCTTAAATCGACTCGCGGCCCCCGCTCCGCGGGAGCCGCTCGTAGTCCTAGCTCAGAGAAGCCCTTTTACCCTTGCGACCCGTTTTCTGCACTGGAGGGACCTTGCCCGTGACTTGGGAGCCCGTGTGCTCAGTCACCAACAGCTGGGAGGGAGCTGAACTCTGTGGCCGGGAGCGGGACTGCGAGGACCAGGAGCGCTCGCGCAAGATCATCACGCGCACCTGGTGCCTCTTCCCGCCCCCTCCTCACTCAGAGCCTTAAATCGACTCGCGGCCCCCGCTCCGCGGGAGCCGCTCGTAGTCCTAGCTCAGAGAAGCCCTTTTACCCTTGCGACCCGTTTTCTGCACTGGAGGGACCTTGCCCGTGACTTGGGAGCCTGTGTGCTCAGTCACCAACAGCTGGGAGGGAGCTGAACTCTGTGGCCGGGAGCGGGACTGCGAGGACCAGGAGCGCTCGCGCAAGATCATCACGCGCACCTGGTGCCTCTTCCCGCCCCCTCCTCCTCCCACTTAGCCCAGAATCCAGACACGAACGCGAGACGCGCGCGGACGTAGGCACGGGCGAAGACCGGGCAAAGAGCGGGCCGTTTGAGGGCGTTCGAGGACCGGAGAGACTGGACTGGGCCACTCCCTTTGCAAGTACATTTATTATTCCCATAAACCTATTAATTAATTAAGAATATTTGAGTGCCATTACTACATACGCTATTCTACCCTTAACATTATACCTTGGTAGTTACCAGAGAAAAGAAGATAGTGGCTCCAGGGAGTGTAGGAAAACTGCTAGGCCCTATGGACGACTTCATCACCAAAGCAAACTCGTTCATTGATCAAAGTATTTCCCTAATGGAGAAAAGGGTCTCAATGGACTTAGATTTTGCTAAAAGATCTTCCCTGGGAAATCTTGCAGAAGCCAGAACACCTGTCCTGAGTAACAACAAAGAGAGGCCAAGGTTAGCCGATGAGGGTAGACGTAGTTTACCTAATAACGTAGACCTGTCTGTATCTGAGTTCGCAGATTCACCTCTAGGCTCAGATTTAGAAAAAAACCCCGAGTTACCCCCTCAATCCCCCACACAAATGTCAACCTTGGAGAGAATTCAAGCTAGGGGAAGGAGGGAAGGCGCAATTAGCAAAAATAAGATCATCCAACCAAACTCTAATAGAGTTACAACGGAACCCCTCCCTAGCACCCCACATACCCCACTTCCAAGATCAGACCAACATGCCGTCACTGTATTGGTACATCAGGACGACCAGGAAGGTGACATCCCTATAATATTAGATTCACCAATCCTAGTATCTACTGACAGGGGTCCGACAGATGGTGATAATGTAATCACTCTAAACAAATTTGCCGAACTCCTTAAACAATTCATACAACCAGTAGAACAAAAACTTGCACAACTATAGAGTCAGATTTCGAAATTCATTATTGCTTCACAACTTAATCAGGGGCCTGCCCCACAGAAGAAAGGGGGAACTAGCCTAGCTCAGAATTCCCTCTTGAACCCCGTGGGCGCTTCCGCTAAACCTCTTATTCCCCAAACGATTACACCACAGATAGCAGTATCCACAGCACCGACCCCCATCCCAACACCCTTAGCAACGTCCACTCTGAGTACACCAAATCCAACAACCATCGTAGCAACCTCATCGAAACAAGGTAATACTGTGCCAGTAACAACCACTCTGTCGCAACCCGCGGCAAAAAAAAATGTAGCCCCCAAAACTCCGGCATATAATCTCTTTCCTCAACCAACCAAAAGGAACACACTTAGAGGTCCCGGAGAGGTTAGAGCTCCCTTAGAGCTACCACCTGAGGCTGCACCATACGTAGCGGTCATGACTGGTGTACCTGAATTAGCTCCCAACAACGCGGAGCCTCCCTGGTCACTAAAAAACAAAGTACAACATTGGCTAGAGACAAATCGTCCCATGCCACCAAATTGGCACGGAAGGATTTCCTCACTGCGAAGGACTCCTTGGGTGGGAAAAGGGAGTAAACTGCTCCCAGGGGACTGCATCGTTATCACTTTTGAAGATTCCTGGGTAGCTGATTATATCAGCTCCTGGGATCAGTCTAATGTAAACGGAGGGATCAGAATTAAACCTCTCTATTTCTTCTACCCCATAACTCAACCCAACAATAATAATTTTTTTGAGGATCCCGTTTATCCCTGGGTCGAACCACCCCCGCGTCAGGCAACATTCCACGACAACAGACAATATGGTGCTCCCCGTTTTCGTGAGTATGAGAATCCCTGGCATATAGTAAGACCACGTCACCAGGAAGGGAATTGGGGGGAATGGGGACATCAACAGTAGAGGATGGTACACAGAGAACCGCCCCGCTGGGACCCCTGGCACAACATCCCATTAACAAATAGATTTAGTGCTCTAGAAATGGTTGATTGACCATCAAGGGACATCGAGCACATTAACCCTAACTTATCAAACTCCACCTCTCTAAGCGAAAACACGGCGCAGGCCCCAGTAAAGGCAATTGCAAAATCTGATATACGAATCATACCCTTCCTTTCTTGGAACGTGGCGGGTCTACGATCAAAGATGGAAGACGCCATGGCCCTGAATTTCCTAGAACAAGGGGAAATAATCTGCCTCCAAGAGACTTGGTCCACCACAGAGCTCCATCTTTTGGGCTATAAAACCTACCTCTCCCCAGCTATTAGTAGCACAATAGGTAGGCCCAAAGGAGGACTAACAATATACATAGCTAACACTCTCTCTTCCCTAAAAGTGTCCAACGTATTCACTGATTCTAACTGCCAGATACTATCTCTCTCCCTCGCAAACAAAGATACCATCCTCCTAGTTAATTTGTATAACAACCTAGATGAAAACGATTTTCTGATCCTTATCAGAAATATACAGGAGAGATTAAGAACTCTGCATCAGTGGAAGGACCATTCCGGAATGATCCACCTCTTATGGGGAGGTGATTTCAACCTTCACCCATGCTCCATGGCAAACTCCCAATGTTGTGGGTTTGTGGACGAACATGAGGCCCCATTAGCCCACTTCGTCCACAATAAATCGGGAAATGTAATGAATAACATACTATCCGATTTTGATTTAGAAATTGCTAATTCCCCAAACTCGAAGAGAAATCTCTTCCACCCGACTTATGTGGGCAGAGGCCATCAAACAACAGTTGACTATATCCTTCTGTCTCCAGGACTGCTTTCGATGGCCAAAGCCTACCATGTCATGGAAAACCCATTAAGTGATCACTCCGCATTAACAATCGACCTCCACATAACTGAATCCAAATCCAAGGTCACTGTAATAGCTAACACTCTCATCCAAAACAGGCTAGAATTAGTAAAACATAATGGTTTCTCTATAAAATGGGAAAAGATCAATCCCAACGAACTTACAAAAAAACTAGTAGACCAGGCATATCCAAACATAATTAAATGCTTGGACCTCACATTAAACCACGCAGAGGTACTGAAAAATTTTATAGAAATTTTAGAAATAACTAAGGGATTGCTCACGGCGAAAACAACAACTAAACATCCCAGTAAGAAAGGATGGTTTAACCATAACTGCACGAGAGCTCTATCTGATTTAAAATCAGCCCTCCACAACAAACCAAGAGACGCGGGTCTCATCCAACTCCTTAGACGTAAATATACTCAGGAACGTAAGCAAAGAGCCCAACAACTGAAAGAGAAGCTCTGGGAAGACCTAAACAAGAGCGCTCTCTCGAAAAATAGTCAGGCCTTTTGGCGAACGGTCAGATCCCCCTATCTTACAGATAACAATTCCCCTAGGATAGAGGTGGCCATAGATGAGGAGACCTGGATAGTGAAAATATCTTTAAAGATCATGCGCGTGCAGACGGGCCAACGATCATTCACACCAAGGTACAATATCCAATCCCATTGTCTTTTGACATCCCCGATATATTAGAGGCCTTAGAAAAAAGCAAGACCGGAAAAGCTCCCGGCCCTGATGGCGTCCTAGTAGACCTCTTTAAATTTAACCAAGATCTATGAGCGCCCATCCTCACAAGAGTGTGCATTGCCGCAGCTAGTGAGGGCATACTAGATTCTTGGACCAGGTCAATTATGGTCCCCATCTTTAAGAAAGGGGACCGCCAGGACGTGAAGTGCTATCGCCCCATCTCACTCCTGGACTCTCTCGGCAAAGTGGTGGGGAGGGTCATCTTGGAGAGACTTCAGCAGTGGGGTGAGGAAAGAGGCATTATCTCGGATCTGCAATTTGGGTTTAGAGAAGGTTTTGGGACGGTTGAGCAGGCACTTAACCTCAGCTTGATAATGGGCAAATATATGCAGGCAAAGAAGGGTACGGTATACATGGTCTATGTTGACCTGTCTGCCGCATTCGACTGCGTCTCGCATTCAAAACTATGGGCAGTCCTAAGTCAAATGGACGTCGATCCTTCCCTACTAGATTTTTTGAGAGAGCTCTACTCCGGGGCTTCGGCAAGAGTTCGCTTCGGAAGGAACGGCGAGCTGACGGCGTCATTCGGAGTGGAGCGGGGAGTCAGGCAGGGCTGTGTCCTGGCCCCCTTCCTCTTCTCACTTTACACCAATGGTTTGGAGGGGGATATGTTGAGGGGGGCCCAGGATCTCCCCAGAGTAAAACAGCGCCTGATCCCAGCTCTGCTCTATGCGGATGACGCCGTCATTTTGGCGCGAACTCCGCGTGAGCTCCAGAATTCACTGAACAGGTACACCACATTCATGAGTAATTTGGATCTAAAGGTGAATGTAAAAAAAACGTTTGTCATGATCACGGGGGGTGTGAAGAAAGGCACAAAAAAGATCTATCTTGAAAATCAAAAACTCGAGACCACCACACAATATCCATACCTCGGGATCATGATAGATGATAGGTTGACCTGGAAACCAGCAGTGGAGACGAGATGCCACCTTTTTAAGAGATCGATAGCGGCCCTTCAGAGTTTCTCGCAGAAGCTGGGGAGGAGGGCACCAGTAGAGCTGTTGAAAATCTACAACGCCAAGTGCCAGGCCATTGCTCTTTATGGAGCAGGGGTGTGGGGACACATAGATGTGAGAGCCCTCCAGATAATCGAAAACACATTTATAAGATTTCTCTTAGCCACACCAAAAGGCACATCAACCTATGCCTCCCATATGGAATTGGGAATTCCCTACTTTGAGGACCTTCTTAAAATTCAGCCACTGATGCTGTGGAGGCGTATTTGGTCATCTGACACAAATGCACTAACACAGTCAATAGTGGCCGACACAATGTCACTTGACTACTCCTCAAGACTGAAGTGGCTTTGTTATATCAGAAACTTTTTCACAGATCTCGGCCTTGAGAACTATTATCTACAACCTAAGACGATAGTCGGCCTGTCAAAGAAGGGCCTGAAGCAACTAGCCCTTCAACATTTAGAAACCTTGAGGCTGACATCTGAGGCTGTAAAACCATCAGTCATTCACGCGAACCTAGTCCAGACAACATCCGGCATTCAACCGTATCTAACCCTGCAGATCAAAACATACGAGAGAATGCTGATGACTAGGCTCAGATTGGATACTTTTTTCAGACTGGTTGTCTTTCCAACAAATAAAGGCTGGGAACTAAGTTTGCCCCCATGTCCCTGTGATGGGAAATCAGTACAATCCAACATACACGTGGTTATGTTCTGTAAATTTTACCATCCTCACAGAAAATGTTGGCTTCTTCCCATACTTAGGCGGTGGGGTTTTAGACAGTGCCGACCAGCATTTTATCGACTGCAATGTCTAGAGTCCGAAGAAGTGTGTTATGTAGTTTTAAACTTTTTAAAATGCATTATGAATCATAGAAAAAATCTCTAGTACTCTTTTTATGCAAAAATTACAATTTTGAAACGCATTATTATTATAGTGTGCTTGTTTACATTTATTGCATATTGTTTTTGTGATGATGATGATGATTCTTTTCTGTTTTAAAACTTGTACATTTTATTGATTGTACTTTTGACTGTTTCTTTTATGGTTTTCCTTGCGAGAAACCGAATAAAGAGTTGTTACGTACATGGCCGCCCTACCCAGGAGTGTCAATGGGAGCTGTCTCCATCGGTCCATATCTGCCACCGCATTAGTTATGATCCGTTCCAAATTTCTGTGGAACGAGAGGGTCGCACTCATGGTTACATAGATCCTGATGTATTGGAAACCTTCCGTGGTTGTCAACAGTTTGTCCGTTAGCCTCCCCCACCGGTTGCGTCCCCCAGGGTCGTGGAGTATAGATTTATGCCAGTTAATTTTGTGCCCCGCCTTCTCACCATATTGCTCTAGTTCTCGGAAGAGCTCCGGGACGGTGGTCCCTGGTTTAGTAATGTAGAGCAAGACATCGTCCGCATATAGCGATATCTTTTCTGATGTCGGGTCTGTGTCCTTGCTCATGAAGCCATGAATGTCATTGTTTTGCCGGATCCTGGCTGCGAGCACCTCAATCGTTAGCGTAAAGAGGAGGGGAGACAGGGGGCAGCCCTGTCGAGTGCCTCTCTGAATTTGGAACTCACGCGATAGTTCCCCATTCACCCTCACCTTGGCCCTCGGGCAGTGTAAAGAAGCTGGACCCACTTGATAAAATTGGGTCCAAAACCAAACTTATGGAGCACTGCGAACAGGAAGGGCCAGGGTAACGTGTCGAACGCCTTCTCGGCATCCAGGGAAAGGAACAAATGTGGGTCGCTTCGCCCCCCCCAATTCCTGCAGCCAGTTATGGGTTCTTCTACAGTTCAGTTTAGTTGCCCTGTCTGGTAGGAAGCCTGATTGGTCCAAATGAACTAAGCCTGTAATAACTGCCCTCAAGCGGACCGCCAATATGGTTGCTAACAGTTTTACCTCCGTGTTTAGTAGGGAGATAGGCCGGTATGAGGCACAATTCTCTCGTGGTTTGCCCTCCTTATATATGGGGATGATCGTGGCCATGGCAAGATCCGGAGGGAGCTCCCCCTCTTTGAAGGCCCCAGTAAAGAGGCCTTTAAGATGGCGGGTCAAAAGGTCCGCCGCACGCTTGAAAAACTCCGCGGGGAAACCATTCGGGCATGGGGTTTTGCCCAGTCTCAGCCTGGCTATGGGGTCCGTGATGTCATCAGACGTTATGTCCGCCTCCAGGGCCTCCAGGGTCTCAGGGGGCAGGACCGGTAGGACCGTAGTGTCTAAATATTGTAAAGCTTCTTTATGAGTCGCAAGATCACGGGCAGCATAGAACGTTTCATAATACGTGGCAAATGCTTCTGCTATCTCAGTGTCGGTGCTATCCCATCTGTGGTGTCTATACTGTCTATCCACCTGGCCGCCCGCTCCTTTTTGCTGAGCCACGCCAAGAGTTTCCCTGACTTGTCTCCCACATCATATAACCGATGTAGGGTGGCAAGGGATTGTGTCTTCGCCTCGTCAGTTGCCAGTGCCCTATACTGTTTCTGGGCATCAAGTAATCGTCTGAGAGTCTCGCTGTCTTTTCGGGTCAGACAGTCCCTCTCCCGTCCCAGGACATCCTGTTCTAGGGCAGCTACCTCGGCCTGGAGCCTATAAATGTCTATTATTAAACGCCAATAAACACATTCTTTTGCGTTGTGTAAATACCTGTAGACATCACTAGAATTAGCCCTCGACAGGAGGCAACTGCAGCTTGCGACACCTACTGTCCTTGTCAGCGTGGCTAATGTCAGTAGCAACACAATTACTAACCATGACACTGCTACAAGAGTGACAACTCAGACTATTCCAGGCCCTCAAAACTATTAGAATGGCTTGGGCGGCAAGAATTAGTAATTTTACGTTATATTGAATGAAAAAACAACTGTTCTTGCCCTGATCTCTAACTGAGATATACAGCGCCACCATGTGGCAGACTATCAAAAGTACCAGTGCTGACCATTAAGGGCCGGTGCTGAGCACTGGAAATCACTGGCTCAAATTAAGCACTGCAGGACTGCCTTCATAGCGACTTTTGCTTATAATCTGTGTCATGTAGACATTTTCCTTCTCTAATCAGAAGCCACATATGTAGCATGTTTTTCACCTGTTTCTGCTGCCCCTTATAGTTTTCCTGTACTTCCGACCTTCACCGCAGGGCTTTGTAAGTGCACCATTCCTCCTTGAGAGGACGCGACCACCCTGCCGGTGTCACCTGAGGATAGTAAAGCCTCGCCGTGTCTGAGGGGGCTCCCAGCTGTGCACATGTGTCTCATAATCCGGTATCGGTCTCCCCTAATCTTCAAAGAGTAGGTGGCAGCACTGGTGGTTGTCCTCGCCTCCACTCATGGGAGACCCTCGCTGCTCTCCAGGTCCCAACAGGGCCTGCAATATTTGAGCAGCTTTATCAGTGTTTGCTTCCTTGAGCCACTGGGTCAGAAAATGAGAAAGGTAAGCAGTTCGAGCGGGCCCGTTGCGGCTGGATCTTGGTAAGGCAGCGTGCGGTCTTCACCAGGGAAATCTGCGAAGACTGCGTCTGCGAAACGCTCAAGCGCTGCCTTCAAATCTAATATTGAGGTGTGTGTGTGGCGTGCAACGTGATGTGCAAAGCTCGCGACGCCCAGGGGCGGCGGCCCTCTACGTAGCGAACCGGCACTAAAGCAGCAACAGTGACTACGGTGTAAGAAGTCTACAGACATCGATGCCTACATACATACATGTGTCCTTAGGATGCTTGCAGGCATGCATACATTCACACATATGTCCAGAGGATGCATTCCGGCATGCATACACAGATGTGTCCTTCGGATGCATGCATGCATGCATGCATGCATACATACATAAATGTGCCCTAAGATGCATGCATACATACATAAATGTGTCCTTAGGATGCTTGCATGCATACATACATATATACATATGTCCAGAGGATTCCTTCCTGCATGCATACATACATGTGTCCTGACAGTAACAACACAACTACTAACCATCACACTCCTACAAAGGTTACAATTCAGACTATTTCGGGCCCCCCAAAGCTATAAGAATGGCTTGGGCAGCAGGTATTAGCTAACCCTGGGTGGGCACGAAGTTTGCGCTACTTCACACTACGCGAATTGCACGTAGCGCAGTGCGGACACACGTAGCGTAGCATAGCGGTAATTTTTTGCTTGCTCGCAGTCCTCAACGTCAAGTTGGCGACCGCGAGCGAGCCACATGACACCCGGCGAGACTTTTTCCTCGTTCGCGATCAGCAACATCAAGTTGGCGATCGCGAGCGTGGAAAATAAACTTCCAGGCGAGATTCTCAATGCGGTGAGGTCAGGTTTCTCATTGCGAGTGGTCGCGTATGCTTGCGACCGCTCGAGATGAGACACTACCAGTCCGTGTTGAGAAAGCTGCAGCTCGAGTAAAAATCTACTAGAGCGGCAGAAAACGACAGCTCGCACTGTGCAAAATGCCGTTTTAAATGATTGTACAATGCGGACAAGCATCTGGCACTGTGCAATCATTGCAAAAGGTGCACTACGCAGTTCGCGTAGCGCTACGAGTAGCTTGCGTAGTGCACTTCGCATAGCTACGCGTAGCGCTACTTTGCGAACTACACCCAGGGTTAGTATTAGCCATTTTTAATGTATATTGAATTAATCAACAACTGTTGTGCTCATCTGTTAATTAGCCAGAAAGTGCCACCATGTGGCAGACTGTCCTGAGCGCTGGTTTTGCCGATTAAGTGCCAGTGCTGAGTACCGGAAACTACCAGCTCAAATTAACCGCATCGATGCGCCGCATTTTCCCGCTGTGCGCTAAGAAATGAAGAATCCCGCGGTTCATGACGAGCTCAGCTCGTCATGAGCGTACAAGAGGTGTACTTCATGAAGAGCTGAGCTCGTCATGAGCGTCGAAGGGGTTAAGCACTGATCTTGACCAAGAACACCCTTGCTTACCAAATACAAGGCACCCTATACAGCTCTGACAATATGCCTCAGACCTGGCCTACATCACACCAGAGTATTATGTACTCATACTTCACACTGTGCTGACAACACGCCTGTGTTTCTTTGTTGCAATATTTCTGGTATTGTGTGACAAAAACATATTTGAAAGAGCAAATGTCGAAAATTACATATTCAAAAAGTTCAAAACTTAAAATCATGATTAATGAAAAAAACAAAATGGCAAAGTAGTTATTATGAAAAAGCACATTGTATCAAATGTACTAAGAAATGAAAAAGGGAGAGAAATTGGAAGTGCGTGAATGAAGAGGGAGGCAGATTATTCATGCCAAGTTGTACCAACCCATGTCTTGCAACTTTCAAAAACAAACTTAACATCTTCCTGTTCCATGGACAATATGATGGTGTTTGAGAGGGGAATGGTGAATGGTGACTTGGGACCTGATTTAGGGGTTGGCGGATGGCTTATATGTGCCATAGGTTATAATTAGGGCTTCAGTTTTATGGTATTTACATTTTTGTCATTTCCGTCTGTATTTATCCATATTTATTTTTTTGCTAATTTTACCTGTATTTATCCATATTTATTTTAGGTTTTGTGAAAAAATGTGCTGGAATGTGTATATTTCTGCATTTTCTTTAACCAGTTAATGTGCACTCCTGCCTGAACACCTGACAGGTTTCAATGGCATATACACACTCAGATGGTAAAATATGCACTTGTAGGAAAATGTGTACATTTTTGTATCAAGGTTTTGCAAATCAACTGCTGTTTAAGGCTCTTTATTAAAATCCCAATATTTTTTAAATCCCCTTGCCTGTTAATGTACACAGCTATTGTCCAAACAGTCATGATTGACAGCATATAGAATCACTAGAAAACAACCCAATTTCCATTTTTATCCACATTTAAAAACTAATCCAGACAGGAAAATAAATGGTTTTCTGTCTGTGTTTATCTGTAAAAATCAGTAAAAAGGGAAACGAGGGAGCCTTAGTTATAATGCACTTGTAATAAGGTGGACAGCATGGATGGCCTTTAGGGGTCACCAGGGGTTGCAGCTGCAACCCTCAGCTTGCCCCATCACACTCCTGGCACTGTCATTGTGACCCCTGGCCTCCGAGGCGTTGAGGGCAGGGTCAGAAACAGAAGTTAAACAAGTTTCTAATGAGCCTTGGTTACTTGTTTTGGCTCCTAAAGAAACCTCATGTTTGGACCCCAGTATAAAGGCCTCTCGTGTCTCCTGCTGCGCTAGAACAGGCAAAGAGAGCAAAAACTACAGACGAGAAAAGGAGAGAAAGAGGACCTGGGGAACTGGGTTTGAGTCTCGGTAATGACGCTAAACCTCCTGTGATTCTGGGCAAATCACTTAACCCCTTCCATGCTCATGACGAGCTGAGCTCGTCATGTAACGCGGTAAAATGAAAAAAGCCGCACAGCGCGAAAATGACCGCAGCACGCATGCGGTTAATCTCCCCGTGCTTAACAAAAATGAATGTGTGTCCTCATGTAATGCAACTGGTGCTATGTAAAGCGCTCTGATACCCGATTCGGGGCAAGTTTGCGCTATATAAAACTCAGCAAAAAACAAAAAGAGTCAGAAGAGGATACTACAGAGAGACTGGTTAGAGATCGAGAGACAAAGACAGGTGTGCATGGCTTTAAGTGGGCCGGGTCTCACCGGTGCTGAGCACCGGCAGTTTTTTAAAGGGGGCCTCGAAACGGGTCTCTATCGGGCTCTGTTTTGTGCCCTGACACTGGCGGTCCGTTTTTTTCCGGACTGCAGTGACATCAGGCACATCGCTGTGCGCAGCTCACACTGCTCCCTTCTCTCCAGTGGAGAGGTTACGGCATGACGTCATGCCAGGTGAGCCTTGTAGGGGAAGGGAAATCCTTTAAAGAGTAATTTTCTCTCTGGCTTTCCCTTTTCTTTTTGAAACTCAGGTGCAGCAACATAATCGTGGTGTCACCAGGGCTTTAAGTGGAAGCTTTTTCAGTAATATATACAAGCCATAGTTCCTGCTTATTTATATTATGCAACTAACAAACATTGACAAAACCAATAGTCCTGACTTGTTGTAGGTATGATGTTACTTGTTGTATCATATATCTGGATGCAATGACAGAAACCGCAAAATACAAGTCAGGTGGCACACTGTGTTAAAACACAGATTTTTAGCTTATGTGTTTTTAAGCTACACCCTTAATTACATTGGCCATGCCCCCTTTGATAGAACCCCCCCTCAGTTTTGCAATCCCACTTAAAGCCCTGTGTGTGTGTGTCTGGGTGATAGAGACATAAAGAGAAATCAAAGCCACATTAGAGAGAGGTGACATGTGTGTAAGAAATATATACAAGTGTTAAAGAGAGTAAGACAGGTCAGAGTGATAGATAATAGCTCCATAGACAGGTAACAAACAGCTGAGAGTCGGAGAAAGTGAAGTCCGGTGAAAGGGGGTGACAGTGTAAGAGATGTGAGACAGATTTGAACGAGATTGCTAAGAGAGGAAGAGACAGTGTGAGAAAAGTGATGAAGAGACAGCAGATGATAGACTCCTGCGAGTGGAGTTCAACTAGAAAGATTCAGCTCAGAGATGGGCAGGAAAGAGACAGGTAATAAAGAAGCAGCGAAGAGAGAATGGGGAGACAGGTGAAAGAGGTGAGAGACTGTTGAGAAGGAGTCTGTCCAGAGATAATGAGAGGCAGAGGTGGTGAAGAGACAGTTGTGGAGAAGTGTGGCTCACTGGTTAGAGGAGGCAGACCCGGACGCTGGGATCAGACCCGGGACCAGGGTTCAATTCCCGACGCTGCAGGGTCTTGAGCCCAAAATGTCCACGGACTCGGTAATTCTCGCTTCGGTGCCTACTCGAATCACAGGTTCACACTCTGCAACTCTGGGCAATAGCTTGCTTAATCTCCACTACGGCCCCCCGCAGCGGGATGCCTGGCTTTCACCTTGGGGATACCCAGTAGGGGCTATCTCACAGGGAAAAACCAGGACGGGTTCCCAATGCAAAGCGCTTTGAGACCTGGCGGTGATATTGCGCTATATAAAAACCTATCCATCCATCCACCCACAGTTGTAATGTTATCTTAGCTTGTAGAGCGCAACAGGGGCGTCCCGGCGCTAATGCAGGAAAGACAACACGGCAGAGAGCATGTGGAAGACTAGGGAGCCGGAAAGAGGTAGGTCTTGATGGCATTCCTAAATGCAAAGTAGTTGTCAAGGCCACGGATATGCACAGGAAGCGAGTTCCAAAGTGGTGGCTCTATAACGAAAAGAGCGGCCACCCGCCCGGGCTCTACGGGGCCGGAGAACCACCGCCAAATGCTGACCCAGTGAGCGGAGACAACGCGTGGGGGCATAGGGCCACAGGAGATCAGCCAAAATGGGAGGAGTGGCCAGCTTCAAAACCTTGAAAGCAATGCATAAGGTTTTGAATTCAATGCGTCTGGCCACCGGTAATCAGTGCAGACGGCGGATAGCATTAGACACAGAGCAAAATTTACGTAGACCTAAAAGTGTTCTGGCCGCTGCATTCTGTGCCCTTTTCAACCTCAAGTAGGAAGTAGGACACCCCAGGCGGCGCGTACTGCGGACGCGATACGCCTCTAGACTGAGACCCCCTTATGCTGCCCACGGCAAGGGAAGATAAGTGGCTGGAGGACTTTTGAACCCGCCATAGCGTCAAACTGACTGTACAAGTTGCAACTGCGACTCTGAGCTGCTCCCTTGTGAATATAGTGGAAATACAGGGCAGCCCCCTTTCGACCTGCTACAAAATTCCTACAGTCACTGTAATATAGTCATCAAGTAATATGACAACAAGTCAGGAATATACTCCGATTTCAGGAAGCTCCTTTCTGTCCTGATGATGATCTAGATTTATATAGATCGGAACGTCATCGACTCAAACAAGAAAAACTATCCCTGTTTTATTGTATATATTTATGTGGATTTTTCTTGTTGTTATGTGATGTCTTGTTTCACTTTGGTCACTAATGTCACGTTCTGCACACTGTCACTTATGTGAGCACCTGAAACCTTTTCTGTAAAGAACCCCTTTTTTTACAAAAAAAATCTAAATCATGAATAAA
The DNA here is from genome assembly GCF_964261635.1 of Lissotriton helveticus. NCBI lineage: Eukaryota > Metazoa > Chordata > Amphibia > Caudata > Salamandridae > Lissotriton > Lissotriton helveticus. The sequence goes on from NC_136072.1 coordinate 46,749,017, forward strand.
TGAATATTGAATTAATTCCCTATATATATTCTTTTAGCTCCTTAGCGTCTAATTACTAAACGCTTTCATTTTTCAGATGTGATCCTGTTGGACATTTGTCGGACCATTGTTTGTTTATGTACTTTTCAACCTCAAGACCTCTGCCTTGTTGGACCCTAAATACAGGGAACAGGCATAGTCGAGTCTTGACAGAACCGTTGCCTGAATGATGATCTGACGCGTTGAGGCATCAAAAAAGCCGAAGAGGGGGTCTAAGCCCCCGAAGGAGTCCAAAGCACGTCCCGGCTGTTTTTTTTGTTTGGACTCGATAGTTTAAGGAAGAGACAAGCCATACCCCAATGTTCTTTACTGCCTGTTTGGGGGAGGGGGGTTGACCAAGACTGGTTGGCCACCAGAGATCGCTCCACCGACCATGGTCCCTTCCTACTAACAATACCTCTGATTTGTTAGAGTTCCGTTGGAGGCAATTGCTGTTCCTCCACTCGGCCACTGCCGCTAGGTCGCCCTGAAACTTGAGGGCGTCCCGCTCGTTGTTATTAGAGAGTGCCATCACCAACTGCGTATCGTCAGCGTAGGAGACCATCGTCAGACCCCTACTGCTGGCAACTGCCGCTAAAGGTTGGACATAAATATTAAACAATAGGGGGCTGAGGGAGGAGCCCTGAGGCATCCCTTGTTTAACTGGATGACTGCCAGAGGTAAACGGTGGGGCAATGACCGTGAATGACCTCTCATGAAGGAATGAACCCAACGACTCCAAAGCCGAGTCCATAATTCCGGCCTCCGCAAGGCGTCGCAGCAATATGTAATGCAAGACTGTGTCGAACGCTGCGCTCAGATCTAACAGAATCAGCGCCGACGTTCGACCCTCATCAATGGCTGACCAGAGATGTTCCGTAACCGCCAGGAATGCTGATTCAGTGCTATGACCCGGCCTAAAACCATTCTGAGAGGGATCCAGAAGGTTATTGGTGGTCAGATAGTCTGATAGAATGGAGTTCACATAGGCCTCTGTGATCTTAGCTGCCCATGCAAGCAAGGAAATAGGGCGGTAATTCTCTGGTCTGGCTGGATGAAGAGTCGGTTTCTTGAGTAGAGGAATCACTTTGGCTTGTTTCCAGGCCCCGGTCACCACAGCCGTTCTGAGGGAACCATTTATTAACTGATTCAGGGGTGGTAGAATTGCCGACAGCACTTTCTTAAATTGGTCAGGCTTAAGTGGGTCGGCAGGAGATCCTGACTTAATCTTATAGCAAAGAGCAGAGAGTTGATCAGCCGTTATAGGCGGGAACGTGTGGAGGGTATTGGCCCGTTGGCAGCCACGTGACTCCTCGGGATGCTATAAGTGGTCGGGAAGGACCGATAGATGGCGTCCACTTTTTCCACAAAAAAGAGGGCAAGGTCCTCACACTGTTTATTGGACTTGATGGTTGACCCCGCTGTGGTTTGTGTAGATTGCAGACTGGCAAGAATGGAAAATGTACTTTTAGAGGGATTAGTACTCTCTTGCACCACTTACACATATCAGCAAGTTCTGTCTTGAACCATGGTCGAGATTTGGTTTTGCGATTGGCTGAGTGCGTCATAGGGATTAAGCTGTCTAATGGGTGCTCTACCCACTGCGAGAATGCTCTATAAGCTTAATTGGAATCTTCAGCTAGATTCGGGCAAGTAGCCAGAAGGCAAGCATCCAGATGATCCCAATTTAGTTTGGGCCACGGTTGTTTCCAAGTGGAAACCTGACCCTCAGTCCGAGCAGGAGTACTATCATAAAGGGACATTGAAACCAAAAAATGGTCCGTCCAACCTAACCTGATCGGTGTGTGCACTGTAATGTGGGATATGTTAGTAAAAACTGGATCTAATAAGTGCCCTGCAATATGGGTAGGGCCCACTATGGGAAACATCCTTTACGACGCAACTTTTACCACGCAGTGCCTTTACAACGCAGGTTTTTCAATGCAAGTCATTACAACGAATTGCGCTGGGGGCGCTCTAGGATAGGTAATAGTTTAATTTACTATCCAACACCTTCCCTACTATCCACGGGGACTGGAGTTGGAATAGTAAATTAAACTATTCACTATCCAGCACCCCCCAACGCAAGTCGTTGTAACGACTTGCGTTGAAAAACCTGCGTTGTAAAAACATGCATGGTAAAAGCATGCGTTGTAACAACGTACATCCGCCCACTACTAGCTGTAACAATTGACAGGCTGCTAAATCGGCCGCAAAATTCGCCATATCAATGTTCTCTACTTCGTCTAAATGTAGGTCCAAATCCCCCAGGATAGTGAAGTTGGCGTTATGAACAGCTAAGGTGCTAACCATGTCTACCAGGGTAATGAAGACACGGATTGGAGAGACAGCTCAGATAGAAGGTGAGACAAGTGTGAGAGAGAGGCTCGATAAAGAGGCCGGTTAGAAAGACGGCTGAGAGAGCAGGGGTGGTGGAGAGCTGAGAAAGAGACAGCTGAAAGAAGGGAGAAAATTGAGAAAGTGGTGATAAAGAGACATGGTTAATTAGGAGACAGAGCTGTTGTATAGCTTAGAGAGTGAGAGATTGTGGTGATGACAGAGACATGTTAGTAAACAGGAGAGGAAGCATTGAGAAGGAAAGGTGAGACATATAGAGATGATATTGAGACAGACAGGTGAGAAAGACCTAAAGGCAATAAGGGAGGTGAGAGACAGGGGAAAGGGGAAAAAGAGACAGAACCAGTGAGAAAGTCAGGTTGTGAGACAAGGAAATGCTTGTCAATAAAACAGACAGATCTGTGAGAAAGAAAGTTGAGATAGAGGGGGAGACAGGCAGGCTGGGAAAGAGACCACAACAGGTGAGAAAGAGAGATGACAGAGAGATAATAAAAAGACTGACAATTCCCCATGTATCCTTGATGTCACTGCGATTTGTTTTCTTTTCTTCTCCCTATTATGATAATGTACATGTAGCTCTAAATGGTGCTGTTCGTTGTTACATCCAAAACTCAATAAAATTGGTTGTCCAAAAAAAAAAGACTGACAATTGTGAAACAGAAAGCTGTGGGAGGTGACAACAGAGCAAAATGAAAAGCAATCTGGCCCTTTCCTGTGATTTTCCAAATGACATGTGAGGTCACTTCTGCTACCCCTGGCATATTGACTGAATTTCCGTCATGTTTGTGGTGGAGTAACCCACCCACCAAACTCTAAATAAGGCACGTAGAAATTTACAACCTCCTTTTTGTCAACCGCTCTGGATGGCACTCACCAGGAAGTGGCCTTACTTTCATCCTTATCATTGTCTTACAATTAAGATTTCCAGTTTGTTTTCTTTTTTTTACTGCTTTATCAGCTAAACTCTTCCTACAATATCTCCACTTACTTTTGAATAAAGTAGCCTTCCTTATGTGCGACTCTCATTCTCTATGCCGTCATTCGTACCTTTGAGGTCTGTATTTAGACACACTGCATGATACATTCCTTATATAGCTGCTGAGATTTTAATGTGTTTGTATTACAATGTTCTTTAAAGACCAGTTGCTGCTTATAGTCGTAAAACCAAACAACTACCCAGGTGTGATTTACTTTTATGCTACAAATAAATGTGGAAGTAAACTACCTGCAACATCATTTATTCATAAAAACAAATCAAACGTCGATGAACTCCCATCAAACGAGCCAACCTAGACGTGGATATATACAGATGGTAATGTAAATTTAAAAAAATGTGATCATAATTCATGTGCCTAGATGTATTAAATAAATCACTGTATTCCCTTGCACCACGTTGGCGCCCTAGAAAATCAAATAATAAAAGAAATGTAGAAGCACTGTGTGAGCAGGAATCAATTAACCATTCCACCATCTGCAGCCACAAACTGTGCTGGTGCAGAAAACCTGGGGATCTAATCATTGGAGCTACTATGCATGCCTGTGAATCCTGGAAGTAGTTGTACTATGATGCTGTCCCAGCAAAGGCAAGGGGAGGCATATAAATATGTCTATCTGTTGGAGAGCAGGATAATTTAGAATTCCGACTCCTGTCTAGGAGTATGTGCTTACAGTACTTTTTCAGGTGTCCGTGTACCTGTCAGCAAGCAGGAAGGCTAAAGGGTGGGCAGGTTAGATCGCATGTTTACAAAGGGCTTGAATGCTCAATGGAGGTAGTTTTGAAGTACGGGTAACATCAACCTAACGCCCCCACATGCTTGCAAAATGTAATGCTTAATCTCTACGACCTGCCAACAAGCAAACACCAACACACAATGTTCAGTATCAATTGATGGTACTTTCAGTGTGAGAATTGTCTTTCAAAGATCCTAGTAAAAGGGCTCCAGATACAAAGGCCCAGATTTACAAACCTGTCATGCAATACAGCGCAGCACCCACAGCAGCTGGGCTGCGTTGCGTGACAGAGAGAGAGCAGGAAAGCTCCATATCTACAGAGATATGGCCTTATCCTGCTCTCTACATAACGCTGGTGCAGAATCATGCTGCCAAGCATAGTGTAAATGTATATAGCACAAATCACCAAGCGGTTTCTAAGCGCTTGCTTAGGGAACCCGTCCTGGTATTCCCCTGTGAGATAACCCCGGCAGGGTATCCGCAAGGTGAAAGCCAGGCATCCCGCCGCGAGGGTCCGTTGTGGAGATTAAGCAAGCTATTGCCCAGAGTCGCAGAGTGTGAACCCATGGATCGAGTAGGCACCGGAGCGAGAATTGTCGAGTCCATGGACATTTTAGGCCTCAAGACCCCGCCGAGCCGGGAATTGAACCCTGGTCCCGGGCTGACCTCTGCTTCCAGGTCTGCCTCCTCTAACCAGTGAGCCACACTTCTTCACAAGTGCAAAGGTGTTTGCGTAACTCTAGCATAGGGTTTATACTGGAAGGATGTCCATCCAGTAGAAAATACAAGGCTGAGTCTAACCATAAAACATTTCCCACTTAGGATGTGTGCTGTACAGTGCCACAATGCCAAAAGTTACAAGAAATACAAGTGTTTCTCCTTTTTAATGCCTGCTTTCAAGTGCTATTCATTTTTGGCGCAACACCCTGTCTACTGTTGTTAGCAGATAGGGGTTTCCATCAAGAACCATGGGGAGTTGCACAGGAACGCACTTGTACCACCAGGGGGTGCTCCCTTGACACAGAGTAACTCAAAGCTGCACTTCTCACCAGTTGTCAGTCAATTTTCTTAAAAAACAATCAAAATACCATTTTGCATTTGTTTGTAAATCCCCAAAAGGGTTTTGCGTTGGGTCTGCATTCCAAAAGTAAAGCAAGCCCTTTGTAAATCTTGCCTGTTGGCTGGCCCACATCCCCTGTACTGCAGATTCTTCCAGACTGGCCCCCCCAACCTGCTGGCATCTGTGGTCACTCTTCTGTTCGAATCACCTAAAAAAGCGACCCATTTGGTGGACATTTCTCCTTTAACCACAACTGCGGTGAACCCTGCACCTGTGGGATCATTAGGAGTGCAGTGAGCTCAGGTCTTAGTGGCTCAACTAGTGATTCACGACGGAAACAACGCCAGAGCGGATGCCATAACTCCCTGTATCTTCAACCATCTCCTTGTCCACAGAGATTTGAAGGTAAATAGATATGATAGTTTTGGGTTAATTTCTGCATCCTTTCCAGGGTGAGGGATACTTGACCAAAGTCTATTCTGAACTAGGCACCAATAAACTGTCAATCTTGTGTTGGGGTGAGATGAGATGTCCTGATTTAAAAAAGTCTGCTCTATTGGACGAAGTAGCTCCTCCTCCTCATGTTGAGGTGCCTTAGAAAAAAAATAATAAAAAATAATCTGGTCGTTGAGGCACAGAAATGATTGGATTCCCTTGGCATGTATCACCCTTACGAGGTGAGCTAAATCCGTCGTAAATTCCCTAGAAGAAGAGGAAGGGTCGCAAGCGGCATCATCAACCTGAACTTCTTATGCGGATGGTACCAGTTCATGCTTTTCGGGTCTAGTTCGGGCCTGAAATCCCCTGAGGATTTCTGTACTCGTAAAAGAATGACACATATTCATTTTATCTTCTGATAGAAAGCAACGGGAGACGTTGCGTTCTTCAACAACGGCCTAAGAAGCCCATCTTGTAATGTTGTCCTTTTCACGGGAGAGGAGTACCACGAAACAAATCCAGAGGAATTGTCTGGAATATTATTCGACACCCATCTTGAATGCTCTGCAACACCCATTGGCCTGAGACTGTTCTACCATTGCTCTAAAAAGAACGTGAGCCGACCTGCCATTGGATGTTGATCTGAGGTTGTAGCATACTGAGGCTGATTGTCCTGCACTGCCACTCTGCTTCTGTGACCGGGTTTTATCTGAAGGGGAGGCCCCTAGGCCACATCCCTTCCTCAAAAGGGCAGATTTGTGGCTTTGAATTTATAGGGCAGTCTTTAAGCTCTGTGATTCTCCAAAAACCTTCCCCTTGTTGCCTTAGTTGGAGCTGGTGTTTAGTCAGAATATCGGAAACAGAAATATTGTGGGACAAAATATTGTGTCAAGAATATTGAGGACAAAAATATAGTGACAATAAGTTCATAAAGGTAAGCAAAGTTTGACTATATATAACTCCATATTTATGTACCTTGAGGATATATATGTCTTCAAGATACGTAGATGTGGAGTTGAGAATAGTAAATATATGTGAAACATCCATTACAACTCAGTCATTACATCGCACTGCTTTTACAACGCAACTGTTACAACGCAACTGCCTTTACATCGCATGCTATTACAACGCATGCCATTATAACGCATACCATCACAACGCATGCTATTACAGCACATTATAAGGTAAGTAATGGCGATTTCTTTGTTCGAGGGTGGGTATGGGATTTGGGGTAGTTGGAAATAGTAAATTTTACCCCTACACTATCCAACACTGTCCCTACTGTTGCACTCACTGGAGTGGGAATAGTAACTGTATCCCTTCACTATCCAACACTTACCCTACTGTTGCCCTAAAAGTATTATGCATTGTAATGGTATGTGTTGTAAAGGTATCCTTTGTACTGGAATGCGTTGTAATGGTAGTTTTTAAAACTGCATTGTAATGGCATGCGTTGTAAAATCTTGCGATGTAATGGTAGCTGCAATTAAAAACTGCATTGTAAATGCATGCTTTGTAAATGTTCGCATTGTAACGTCATATATTCAAATATATACTTACCCATTTGCACTTACTTTCTCAATATTTCGGTCCTCGATGTTTTTGACACAGTATTCTGTCCACCTGCTATGTCTGTTTCCGATAGTCTGTCAGTGGTCCATTGGAGCCATCAGCATCCTTTCTTCTTAGCTCTGCACAGGGTTTTAGGGTAGCAGGAGAGTGGCACTCGTACAGGTGACCTAGTTGGGTGTTTGACAGAATAATGAACAAGAGCAATTGGTGCTACCAGGTCAGAGGTGAACCCAAAACCCCTGAAATGAGGGAAGAGCTAGAAGCCCTCTGCCAAACAAACATGATCAAATCTTGGGCACACGTATATAAACTCAAAAGTTGGATATATTTATGAAAAGTGATGTAGTCGACACCGGTGGTTTTCTTAAGGGGTGTTTTATATGAAGATGTTCATGAGAAAAACAAAACGCCAGCCGACACGTGTTTCGTCAACAGGTTAATGCCTGTGACTCTTCAGGGCTTGATGCGCGTGTAGCCTAACTTTTAGGACCGGTGATATTTCCAACCCGGTTAGCGGGTATTCAGGACAGCCGAGTGTGGCAGTCCGGTAAAGGACCGATAGGCACGGGCGGGTTCGTCCGTGTATAGTGGAGCCTTGAGGTGCAGGGTCCACATAGTTGCTCGTCTCTCGCCGACTTCTTTACCGTACACTCCAGCTGGCTTCTGATCAGTTCAGCTCCAGAAAAGGGACTTTTCGTCAAGAAGTTTTTCTGGGCCGCATCTGCATTCCATATTCTGAGCCAAATCTGAAGCTTGGCTGCAAGGGAAGACCCGGCTGCCGCTGATAATGATCAGAAACTCAAGGTACCAAAGGAGATATGAGAGAAAGCGCACCTGAAACTCCATCACAGCCGTAGTGGAGTCAGTCCAGCTCCTTGCTCTGGGAGCTCTGCCAATTTCGGAATATCTTTAATTAGTGAGTAAACAGTGTACCTAGAGTATGTTGTCACTTTAATAGAAAAATTGGATGCACCGAAAAATTGGATGCACCACCTAGTCTTACAACTAGATCTACCCGCTTGTCAGTGGTGTCACCTGGGACCGCCTCTTCTGGAAATATTGTGCCCTGATTGGCTAATTCTGGCTTAAGAGTGTCAACTCTTGCCACTGCTGGAAAAATCATCTAAAAAACTATGGATATGATATATTTCGTACAGGAACTGAGGGAAAGAATTATTGTCCATATTCTCCCACGGTATATAGGACCCACTGAGGACCTTACAGGCAGTATGTAGGGGAAGCATTTCAGGTTCTTCTTTCTGGTAGCAACAGAAAAAAAATCCTCACTTTCTTCAGTCAGGGGTATGTCAGGGAATAACAAACACAAGATAACGGACGTTTCAACAACTTAGCCCCAGTCAGGAGATCTGGGTTGAATCCATTGTCCTTTAGCTCACTTCACCACCCCAGTTTGGGCTCAATCATGTGCAAATCAGTTGTGACCCTGCTCCTCTTTTTTTTTCCAACAAATTTTGTTAGTAACTTGCCTCTCGTTTAGTCAAGAGAACGGGAGTAGGACCAGGAGGCAGCCCTACCTCTGGGGGAACTCTGTTTGCCAGGCACAGATATAGCCAGGGCGGCCATCGATTCTGTTTGTGTGGAAGGCACAGAGGGATCCCATCTAGAGTTTATCAAGTCTGATGGCATGTATGAGGACTACAAAAAAAAAATGTGTTAGAGTTTACAATTTTAGACAAAGACACATCATGTAAAACACCAGAGCAAGGTGCATACATTCAGAGCGAGTGTTGGAGCCAACGTATAAGATGCAATCATTTAAGGCTTTCTATGTTTGACAATGTCTCTCCTACGCACTTTCTAGTTCAAGTCTAACCTAAGGCAATGAAAATTAATTCCAAACGATACAGCCCAGCTCAAACTCCCAGGCCAAGTCATCCCTGGACCAGAAACAAGCATCCTGGGACCGGTTTTGCGGCATCACCCCTCATCAGCCAGGCTATCTTGAACCCATTATGAGGTCTTCTACAGAACACCCTATTACATGCTTTATTTCAATAAAGATAGTACTCCATTCTTACATAATCTGGGTTGTTTACCTAGGGGCTAACTTCCGGTTTAACACATTGAATAAGCAGTCACGCCCCTGCAGGCTCACAACCAATCAACCCCCGCCAAGCACTGTCAATCAGAGTCTTTTACTATGCCAATGCACTTTTTAGACGTCAGGCAAAGAGGTGATATACTCCCCCAGCTTCTGCACCCAAGAGCTCGGCCTCCCTCCTGGGGCTTACAGGAATTCCGAAATCACACAATATCATACAAACACCTGATTCCCAGCCACACGTGTTCATTCTTTTTAGAAGAGGTGGCTATATTTAGAACCTGTTTGGAAGAGTATGCAACAACTCTCTGTCTCAATTTAGTAAATACGTATTATGTATGTGTGTAACCATAATCGTTTCACCTTTTCTTAACACGTCATCTTGAGTGAATTTGTAATTTATTATTCTGTAACTTTCATATAAGTAGTGATCCTTGCTACCATGTCACTATCTTTCCTTATGTATTTTACGTCGTTCTATTGTAAAGCGCTCTGACACCTCTGGGTAAGTAGGCGCTATATAATAGGAGATACATTAACATCTCTCCTTCCTCAAAATTGACTTTTCTTCAAACCTGCTCCCCCTCCAAGGCCGAAGGTCAGTGTTATGTTGTCCCTTTAAGTATTCTTAGAATTATTATCCTATGTTCTATTGTATCCTAGTTTCCCTTCCTAGCAACTGTGGTAGTGGCTGAGGAAGAAGTCCTGTGTAGGATGTTACCTACCTTGCTCCTGTGTTTCTTTTAATAAACTACACTTTTATAATTAATTCTTGTGTAGACAACATTACAATTTTGGCGACTTGGCTTCAAGAAACACCAGGAAACTCAAGAACCTGATTCATATTTTTTTTAAAGATTTCATCGTTTTTCTATTCCTAATTAAATAGAAAAAAAACTTTAAAGAAATTGCTTTTCTACCAACGCTACTCAAAAGAAGGAATTCAATTCAATTTTCAGAAGTCTTTCCGACCTTTTCGTTCATGAATATTCTTCTCGTCGTTTCTGAGGACTTCTCTTCGTGAGTAAAGACTTTCCTTATTTATGTATCACCTTTTACTTGCGCTTTAATCTAGCGGTTAAAGTAATTTCCGCTTGCGCTTTTACTTGTTAAAAACTTGAATAACCATCATAAAAGCAGACAGAAGCGTTCAAACCTGTGCATGCGTCTTTCAAATTGCAACCGTTACCTTCAGCACGCTACTTCTCCATTCCTCGCTCACTCGCTCGCTCCACTGTGTTGCCGCTTGTGATGTCACTTCGTCTTCGTGTCTAAACGCAGCGTCTCACGCAATACGTGTTGACGTTTACGCACAGCAACCATTTTTTTTCTCATCTCCATGACAACGCTTCTGCTTACGAGTGCGAAGAGCGGATTTTGATCTTACTTGACAACATTTCTGCTTACGGGTGTAAAGAACGGATTTTGGTTTTAACGTTTCTATTTACAAGTGTAAAGAACGAATATTGGTTTTGATTTATTACCATTACTCATTTCTTTGTCATTTTATTTTTTCAAACTCTTTATACCTGAGAAGAAGACTGCATTCAGTACCAACTCCTGAACCTACAAGTAAGCTTTACTTCAATTTTTTTATTATTGTTTTACATTCAAAATGACTTCACAAAATTTTACCATTCAGTCTCCACAACCTTTTTGGCCTTCTGGTTTAGAACCATGTATGAAATGGCTCCAATGGAAAGCTTATTTTATGAACTTTATTGACACCATAGATGAAGATAGTAAAATGAAACCTGAAAGGAAAAAGAAATTATTTTTACACTCATTAGGCGCTGGTGGTCTCAAAATTTATGAAGAAATGCCTAAGAGTAGCGGTGGTGGTGATTCCAACGTTTTTGATAATATTCTAAAGTACTTTGATAGTCATTTCTCTCCTAAGGTTTGTATAGGCATTACTCGCTACAAGTTCTTTCACAGGAAACAACAGCCTGGAGAAAACATTGATGTGTATATTGCTGAACTTAAAAAAATAGCTGAAGATTGTAAATTTGACCATCTACAAGAACAATTTATAAGAGATCAAGTGGTAATGCATGCTTCTGATCCTTCTATTCAAGATAGACTTTGGATAAATGGTGATTCGGATCTTAAAGATATTTTAGCCATTGTCAGGAAGGCAGAACTTTCAGGTCGTAGTGCAAAAGCGATTAAAAACGAAGAAAAAACTATTCTTGAACAAAAATCCACTATTGATCAAACTGTTTCGAAAGTTCAAAGTAAATCCAGCTATAAGCAAAAAATTCAAACTAAAAACAAACCTTCTGAGTTTAGAAAGACTGATAATTTAAAATGTTTCCGATGTGGCAGCAGCTCACATTTAGCTAATTATAAGCTTTGCCCTGCAATTAAGGAGAAATGCTCTAATTGCAGCTTGATTGGGCATTACTCAAGAGCTTGTAATAGACTTAAAAGTAAAAAAGTTAAAGTTGTTTACGATTCATCTTCTGATGATGAAGAAGATTTAACCAACAAAGTCATGCATTGTTATGTTGATGATGATTGTGTAAAAAATGTAACACCTTGTTCAATGAATGATGACTGCATCTCTAAACCTATTGAAAAAGTTTACATTTTTAATATTAATGACTCATGTAAAAGAAATGTTCTTAAAAAGCCTTTATGTAATATGCTTATTGGTGGGGTCCCTATTGACATTTATGCAGATTCTGGTTCCCCATATACCATCATCAATGAAAATGTTTGGAATTCTAAGTTTGTACGTTATCTAGGAAACAATCTCTATTCACCTGATATTTCAGCTGAAGGGTTTTCCGGCGGAAAAATTGATGTGATTGGTTACAAACCTTTAAAGTTTAGGTTCAAAGGTAGGGAATCTTTAGGCAAATTGTATGTGGCAAAACTTGGACCTTCAGTTCTTGGGTGGAAAGATCAGTGGGATTTGGATATTATTTTAAATCCTAACAGTCCAGATCCTGTTTTAGTAGTTAATGAAGGAACAGAGATCGGAGAATCTATGCTTAAAAAATTTCCTAAAGTGTTTAGTGGGAAAATAGGCAATTTTCAAGGATTTTCCCACCATATCGTTCTGAAAGATAATGCCAATCCTAAAACTTTTAAAGCCAGAAATATTCCTATTTTAGTTCGAAGTGATGTAGAAAAAGAACTAGAAAAACTGGTTAAAGAAGACATTATTGAGCCAATTGAGTCTTCCAATTGGATTTCACCAGTTGTTATCGCAAGACGTGCCAATGGCAAAATCCGTCTTTGTGTTGACCTTCGCCATTTGAATGAAAATATTGTTATAGATAAGTTTCCCTTACCTAAAATTACTGAAATGTTATCTTCAGTTAATGGTGCTAAGTTTTTTTCCACAATAGATTTATCTGCTGCATACCATCAGATTTCTCTTGACACTGAAAGTAGGCAACTTACTGCGTTTATTACTCCCATGGGGTGTTTCCAATTTAAACGTATGCCATTCGGTTTAGCGTCTGCTGCTGCCATCTTCCAGCGCATCATGCATCAATTATTTGGAAAACATCCTAAGGTTAAATTCTTTCAGGATGATATTCTGGTTTATGGTAAAGACAAAGATGAACATAATGCTATTCTGGAAGAAGTTTTAAGTATTCTTGAAGAAAAGGGTTTGACCATTGAATTCTCGAAATGCAATTTCGCAGTTAAATCTGTAACTTACCTTGGTCATGTTTTATGTAGTGACGGTGTTTCAACCAAACCTAAATTGGTAGATGCCATAAAAGAAGCTTCTCCTCCTACCTGTAAAGATGATGTAAGATCATTCTTAGGGATGGTAGAATTTTATTCTAAATTTGTCAAGAATTTTTCTAGCAAAGTTTTCAATATTAGACAACTTTTGAAAAGCAAAGTCAGATTTGATTGGTCCCCTTCCTGTGAGAATGAGTTCAACAGTATCAAGTTAGACATTATTAATGCTCCTGTTTTATGCCCTTTTGATTTAGAACTAAACTCTGTGATCACTGTTGATGCTAGCAACAAAGGTTTGGGCAGTGTTCTCTCTCAAATTGATGGCCTAGGTAAAGAACGTGTTGTCGCATTTGCTTCTAGAGCACTTTCTGTTCCAGAGAGCAAGTTTTCAGTTATAGAAAAGGAAACTTTAGCTGTAGTTTGGGCCCTTGAACATTTTCACAGTTTTGTTTGGGGAAAGGAATGTGTAGTAAGATCTGACCACAAACCTCTTACCAAACTCCTTACTACCGAAGGTCTTTACAACGCTACAGCTAGGATAGCTAGAATGTCCATGCGTTTACAGGATTTTATTATCAAGGTTGAATATTTACCTGGGAAAAGCAATGTTATTGCCGATTTTCTTTCCCGCATGCCTACTGATTTACAAGAATGTGAGGTGAATGAGTGGGATTCCCTTCACGTTGCTTATATTCTTGACAGTAATCCTTTTTGTATTGAGAAAAAGTTATGGAGGGAGCAATATTTGAAAGATAAAATTTTAATTTCTGTTATTTCATTTATTCGTGATGGGTGGACAGGAAAAAAGGAACTGTTACCTGATTTTAAACCATATTGGGAAGTTAGAAATGAACTTACTGTATGTGATGATACTATTTTTCGAGGTGACAGAGCTGTTCCTCCTTCATTTTTGAGAAATAGTATTATTGAACTGTGTCACAAAGACCATTGTGGGATTGTTAAAACCAAACAAAATATCAAACAATGGTATTGGTGGCCAGGAATTGATGTTCTTCCAGAAAGAATTGTTAGAGAATGTGTTACTTGTTCTAATTCAGACAAGGTACTCAACACTCTCAAACCTGACATGTGTGAACCTTTAATACCGGATGGTCCTTGACATACTGTCGCAATCGACATTATGGGACCAATTGGGGAAGATCACAAATTTATAATTTCCGTGATAGATGTATTTTCAAGATGGCCCAGTATTACTATAGTTGATAAAGTTGATTCTTCGTCTGTCCTAAACTTTATCGATAAAGTTTTTATTGGAGAAGGTCTTCCCAACCAGATCATTAGTGATAATGGCGTTCAATTTACTTCCAAATTAACTCAATCTTATTTTGATAGGGTTGGTATTGTTCATAAAACTACCTCTCTTTATAACCCCAGTGGTAATGGACTTTGTGAGTGATTCAATAGAGTTCTGAAGAATGCCATACAAATTGCTAATCAAAATGATGAAGATTGGGAAACATCAGTTTTCAAGGCTGTCTGGTCCTACAGAACCAACATTCATGATGCTTTAAAAATGTCACCTTTTGAAATCATGAGAGGTCGCGTTGCAAGAACCAAGTGTAATCCCAATTGGCTGCACAAAAAATCTTGTTTAGATATATGTATGAGTAAAGTTAGATCTAATGTTATTGATCTTGAGTATAAACATTTTTTTGATAAGAAATGTTGTACCAATACTGCAAACGTAAGTGTCGGAATGTGGGTTAAAGTGAAGAAACCCTGGAAAGTTCGTAAGGGGGATTCTCAATTTTCTGAACCCTTGATGATTAAGAAGATTTTACGTAATGCAGTTCTTTTAAGTGATGGTAAGGTGTGGAATCTTAAAAGAATTGCTATTTACAGAGGCAAAAGAAATTTGATGAAGAACTCTGTTAAATTGCCTGAGAACGTGTCTGCTCCTCAATCTATTCATTGCGAGGATCATGGTGGTTTCAGTGTATCTGAAAATCTTCCCATCTCTAATACCAGTTACAACACTTCAAGTTTTGCTAATGATGCTGATGTAGTTGATTCTTCTCCCAGTGTTTCCAATATGTGTACTTCACTTGAGGCTATTCCATCTAATCAAGGTTCTAATTTTACATCTGTTAATGAACCCATTTGTAACAGTGATGTGTCTGTGAACCGGAAACGTATTTGCTCTAAACCTAAGTGGTTAGAAGATTTTGTTTGTTAATAATTTTGTTTTTTTTATTTTTTTTCTCTTCCTATTTCTCTTTGTTATAAAGGGGAAGATGTGTTATGTTGTCCCTTTAAGTATTCTTAGAATTATTATCCTATGTTCTATTGTATCCTAGTTTCTCTTCCTAGCAACTGTGGTAGTGGCTGAGGAAGAAGTCCTGTGTAGGATGTTACCTACCTTGCTCCTGTGTTTCTTTTAATAAACTACACTTTTATTATTAATTCTTGTGTAGACAACATTACAGTCAGGCATTTCATCAATTGGCGTTTGGACATGGGTTTTGGGCCAATAAACATGAGTGGCAGATTTCGCACAAAGTAGGAAGGCCCCTACCTGAATGCCACCCCCAGGGGAGGCAGACTTTGATCTGCTTCCGGTTCCATGCAGTATTTATTTGCTGCTTTTGTTGATCTGTAAATTGTTCGTTTGACTTTCCGAGCATGTTTTGGCTCGGGCCCTCCATGCCCGTCTGGACCAGCCGCGCCCTCTCCTCTTTGTGCGCCTTTGAAGCGCGTTCCTCCTCATCCTGCTGAGAGAAGCAGCGGAATTGAAAGAAGGGTCTCAGCTTTGAAGTCAACAGAGCACACCTGGCGGCGCCGCCACGGATGGAGCGCCGGGATCCGAGACGCTGCTCTTTGATGAGCCGGGCTTCGTGGCCCCAGCTGCCCCCGCCTAGCATCCTCTTCTTTTAAGCCACGTCTGAGCTACAGAGAGCGAGGCCTGTGATTCAAGACACACGGCTCCAGCTGTGATGAACGGGGGGGCCTTTGTTATACCTGCCAGCACCTGTGGTGTTCACAGGAACCCCGAGGAGCACACAGGAAGCACAACAAAGGGCCATTAAAGGTGTGTTAAATATAAATTTAGAGAGCGGCAATTCAGGCTCGTGGGCATTCCCCAAGAATAGCGGAAGTGACGTCACAAGCCGCTTGCCTCTGCCAGTTAATAACGTGCGGAAGTGACTTCACACGTCAAATTCATTTTTCAAATCAAATCATTTTTATGACCATGCTTTATTGGGAACAGTTTAACTGCAGCATATTAAGAAACAGTGGTTATAAAACGGTGCAAGTAACCGGCAACTTCCGGAACTAGCAAGGGTTAAACGCAATTAACTTTAATGATAGGTTGCAAATCAGTTCTTAGGGGTGCAGGCAGGCAGCTGTATGAAGGGGGCACTTGCTAGCTGCCCTTAAAATGCACAGAACACCTTTCACACACTTTTGTCATCTGAGTGAGAATCGATACAAAATGGCACCACTGGGGGACATAGGGGAGCAGAGAAGACAAACTATGGGGCAGATTTATGAAGGCCTTGCGCCGCCGGTGCGTCACTTTTTCCCATGTTAAAAGTGACGCACCGGCGGCGCAAGGCCTTCATAAATCTGCCCCTATATGTTGACTGTGCAAGTCTGGACTGCAGTTGGGCAGGTATGTGTAGCGTCTTCCCCTGCCCAGGAGCATGCAGGTAAATTACGCCACGCAGGAGCTGCGGTCAAGCATTACTTTATTCTTCAGCGTACACTCACGCACCGCGCATTGCATCATACTTCCCATTAGCCGCGCCCTAACACCTCCCCGCATATTGTGTATTTCCTGTTCAGGGTCCACCTAGAACCACGAGGGTCGTAGTGTGTATAACTTCAGTATGCTACACCTCCCCCTTTGTTAAATATAAAGTGGCAGACATCACTGAAATCCCATTTCCTCAATTTGTCGGCGAGGCGTTCGCACTTTTCTTCTAGCTCCAGTGATCCGAAGTGATCGAGGTCCACCCTGATCGTGCAACGTATGCTGAGGCGCTTGAGCCGGACCTGCTGACGGGCTTTGCTTTACGTGTAGTTTTGGGACTCGACACGTGTCGCAGTAGGTGTTTAACATATTATGTTTCACAAGTGATAGATTGTCAAGGACGACGTGCTATCACCATATGTCCCTTGCATGCCACGCCCTGTAAAGGATCAGCAGCAAAGCGAGGTTCAATTTTCTGTCTTCGTCTCTGCTTAACCAGTACGCAGTCTCCTTTGTCAAAGACAGCCTCCTGGGCATGGTGACGCTGACCTGCATACCTTTTTCTTTTCGGAATCGCGTTGGTGGCTCGAACCTTGTCAGTACTCAGACAATTTCAAATTCGGACAATTTCCGTACAAGACATTTTTTGAACTCTTTGCCGTTAAAGGGCAGGACATTATTAGATTCGAGGATTTCAGGGACACCCCACTTTTGCAATTATGTCCACAAGTCGTTCTGTTGATTTTGTAATGGGTTGTCGAAGATATGTCTTCTACCAAAGGGAAAAAAAATATTTTTCTACAGCTACCATTGCGTGGTGACTATTTCCTAAAAGCCCCAAAAAGTCAACTGAAAACATCTCCCCGGCATTGGCAGGAAAGCAAGACATTATCACTGGGTGCTGCTTCACCTTGGGGGACAAACAATTGCAAATGTGGCACACTTTCAGCTCCTTCTCGACTCGCTGATCTAGCGGAGGGAACCACACTCGATCTCATAAGGCTCTCTTGGTGGCCACGATACCACAGTGTCCTTCATGGGCAGCTTGTTGACCCGCAGTCTTAGACTTCCAGGTATGACGATTCTTAAGTCTCACAGTATTACTCCTTCTTGGATGACTCCTAACTCCTCTTATACATTTTTGAACTTTTGGAATTCAATATCGGGGGCAAGGGGCAGGGCACATCTCCTCCATGATTGCGTGGTAATAAGTACTTTGATTGTGGTCATGTCTTTGCTAACGCGGGATTACTGGTTACTAGTTACCTTACCAGCTCCCAAACTAAGTCGACTGAATCGTTGGTACCTGTCATTGAGTAAAAGGCAATCTAACAATAGGTCAATCAATTAAGAACTTACACCACTCTAAATGACCACTGACCAAATTTAAGTTTCAAAGATTTAATATAAAGTCAAAGATAACTGAAGATACAAACTTCTCAAGATGAGATTCAAAAGATAAACTGGTATCACTATGAACATGAACTCTTTGAATAGTCTGAGTCTGCAAAACAGAATAATGAGTACAATTTCGAATATCATGAGCGTTGCCAAAATGGATACAAGTTGCAACCTCAAAGTCATTACAGAAAAGAAAATTCAGGTTAGTCTGTCCCTACACTATACTAAGTGACATCCCTACTTAACAAGATCTTTACCCCTCTAGGTGTCAGCCGTGGTGACTTCCTAAGAAGATCACGCACTTCCCTCTGTCTCTTCTCTGATAATGGGTCTCTCCTGATCAGCCTATCTGCCTACCCATCCGCTTCCTTAGGCTCCCAAAATCATCTGCTCTGCTCTCCTCCCGGGTCGCTTTCCCTAATACCAAATCACATTTCTGATAGGAACGCCCCTTGGGACGCCCCTCACGTGGTACATCTTTGCGCGGTAAACTCCATGATGGTACTCTTCAAGACCCTCGTTAAAGTTGACCTTGGTTCCCAGGCTTCTTCTCCAGTGCGCCGATACCCCCTGAAATTCCTGAAGACTCCTACAGGCCTGCGCCAAGCGCCACTGAACAAAGCCCCTTTCATTCTAGCTGATTAGGACCCTCGCACCTGCATACAGTCCGTCCTGCAGTGGGCCTCAAATTCCAGATTCCACCATATCTATAGGTCGTAAAGCACACGCGAAGCTCTGCACTGGACGCCTCTCGACTTCTCTTCTAACGAGCACATGGCACATCAAAGGAGATGACATTATCAGTTCAGGCCTACTTGATTTACATGAAGCGGGTCCCTGCACTCTAAAACATTAACTTGATTTAAACAGCATTCTTAACTAGCATACGTTTCTAAAAACAACACATCTATAAAGCATATATTCCCGTACTAAGTTTTGATAATACAATTTTGGGAGAACCACGTTAACCCCATCTCACATTATTTTAGCAGCACGTTTAGATTTGCTGTGAATTGCCATGAGGCCTACACAATATACTGGTTTTCAGAGTTCCATTCAACTCTCACATGATTCCTTTAACATGAGAACGTGAGGTTTTCATATTCATCCCAAACATTTCTACATTAATCTCACACAGTTATGATTATTATTATTCTACTTAGGCATTCTATACATTTCACTACTGAATATAAGGCACTCTGTGTAATTCACTTCTAGATATAAAACACTCGTGTGCAAAGCATGTTTAAACTAACTACGTGCTTGTAAATATGGTGCACTTATACATTTTTCAGACTTGTGCTCTCTCAATCCCCCCTTTGATGACCTTCAGGGGTCATCACCATCAAGACACCATCACAAAAATGTAGAACCCTTCAAAGTGAAGTCGTGGCAGTGCCACCTCTTTTCATTGTCTCCAATGCTTTCAGACTCCTGTATTGTGTGTCCTGCATCGCTGTCAACTTTTTCTCCTGTTTCCGCATAGATCTCTGCAACCTATTTGCTTTATACCACTGATACAAACGCACCAGTCCCCATAAAGTGATTACACAAATCACAATTATGATGATGGGTTTCAGTATGTACCAAACGATACCCTTTCCTAGGTTGGCAAACCAACCTCCAACTTTACCCATTCCATGACCTACTTTTTCCCACACATTGACTTTTGCCAGATCCTCAATCTCATGGTGAATTGCAGTGATGTTTCGTATATACTTCTCTAGAGGTTTTGAATTGTCCGGAATGTAAGTGCAGCACTCCTGGACCTTCAAAGCCTTACAGAGTCCTCCCTCTTTAGCTAACAGAACGTCTAAAGCAAGTCGGTTCTGAAGAACCATTGCCCTAATCGATTGCATCTCACCTTCCACCAACATCAATGATCTAGCAGTACTGGCAGATAGCCTATCTACGACTGTAGCTAACCTCCTAATCTTAATGTCATTCAATATCAATCCCAAAAATGGAAATACCACCCCAAATACATCTCCAACCACTTCTTCAGCAGCAAGGTCTCTTCTCCCCCTAGATTGTTTTCCTCTCTTTGTTGTCTCTAAATCCTCAGCATGGTATATTTTGGGAAAGACAATTGCTAAATAGCATGAACCGTACCAATTGTCTGGTAACCTCACATAGGCATTTCTTCCACACACAAAATATACATTTGGTATGGCTTGCATTTCTTTCAAAAAATCCTTGGAGTAGTATTCCAACTGGAAAGCATGTTCACAACTAACTTCCCCTACAAACAAATTTTCATAATAGGAAGAACTTCTGTGAATACATAGTTTCCCCCTTTTCTCTTTGTCTAGAGCAATTGGACCCTTACTACCCTTCCTTTGGTGTTCCCTTTCCTCTTTGGTCCAATCTGTCTCCCAATGTCCTGAAGCTTTCTGAATATTCTGCCTTCTATATCGAGTATCCACCTGCCCTATACATTTCTTCTCAATTTCTGATACTTGACAAGTCAGATTATTTCTTCGGGCATGTGATGTATCTATCGTTCTCCATGGAAGAAACCATTTCTGTAATCTGTCTTCGCTCTTGTAATAGTCCCACTTGTTTAAATGCTTGTAATTTGGGACCTCTGGCAATGTCGAGTCGAAATTCGAGAAATAATACTCAAATCCTTCTCGTCCATAGAATATACTCAACAACAAACTGCATGTGATTCCATATGTCAATGGAAGATGATGGTATCTGATGCCCTCATCTACAGAAGCTGGTAACTGCATACAAACGTAGCAATTCTTCGCCTCCATGACATCAATGTACTCGTAAAGTAATTTTGCATAAGCATTTGACCTGAAATTTCCCTGTGACTCGTCTGTGTGTAACCTTTTTATTTCTGCATCTAACAACGCTTTGTCTTTATCATTGATGTTTCCCTTATAATTAACAGTAGTGGTTCTCGGTGTTGACACTCCCTTGACTTCCCTGACTGCAGTTGCATCCCTCTCGTGTCCCACTATGTATGAGACAGTGACCACTAAAACTATGAGAGAAATCACTACTCCTAAAAGTGTGCCAACTATGCATTTTGCCCTGCGGTTCGGGTTGCCGGCCTCCATGTTCTCGAACAGTGTAGCTCTGGAGGTTCTTCCAGCATCAACTTCTTCCTCTTTTCGAACAAAGTCTTTCTTTCACGCAATGTCTCTCTTTTGAACACTTGGAAGCTGACAATTTGTCTCCGCAAAACAGTTCAAAATCCGGTAAAATATAGACAACCTTAGCCCTTCTCCATCCTCTAAAAGGGATCCCCTATCATTTTCTTCTTCCACTCGGCGCTAGGTTATCTTGCAGCAATTTTACGAATTCTTTTCAAGAGTCTTATCTCCGTCTGAAGTTATGTATAGCTCAAGGAGGGATACCACATCCTCATAAATGTCCATACGAAGAAGTATTCCCTCAAATTCTGGGCAGTTCTTGCAACAACATGGAAAGTCAACTGTCTCTAGGATTATTCTCCTTATTTCACTCTGAACAAGTGGACGGACGAAATTGAGAGTTAACGTTTTTTCAATTTCTACTCCTGGTACTATCAGTTCTACATCCACTGTTACAAAGGGGTCCGTTCTAACCAGGATCACTTTCTTCACCTTTCCAGTTCTGCGCCCCTTTGAAGACATTCGCAATATGGTGTTAGTCCAAAACAATGCGCTCTCCAAGAACTTCTACTACTCGCTCAAGCATTTCCAGACGAAGAAGAGTTCCCTCTAATATTGGATATCGTGAGCAGCAAACAGGGAAATCAACTGTCTCTAAAATCAATTTTCTTATCCCGCTCAGGAGAGGAGGGTAGACGATGTTAAGTTTCAGCAACCTTTCGGCCTCCACTCCTGGTAGCAGGAACAGTATTTGTACTGTGATGATCGGGTCAGTTCTGATCAGGTTCACTTCCCTGACCCTCCCGGTTCTGTGACCCACCGACATCTGCAACGAGGTAGGTCCAATCAGGAGTAGAGTATCTTCTACTAGGCACTCGCACCCTCCTTGACCTTCTAGGACCCTCCTCGGCTTGATCCTGGGTATCTTCTTCCTGATCCGAGTCTTCGGATATAGGAGCAAGCGTTTCTTCCTGGGCCGACCTCAAACTTAGCCTCCTGTTTCTTCCCGGCCAATTGGCAGCCTCACACCTTGTTCTCCTATGTCTCGTCCTCACACTCGGTTCTTGATCACTCTGGTACGGATCTGTGTCTGAATCGTATTCACTGCTACTCTCTCCTTCAGTTGTGTCTTCAGTCTCACTGCCGTCCTGCCTTCGCTCTTCGTCTGGATCCGATGCGTTCCCAACTTCATCCGACACCCCCTCAGCTGCTTCGATCCCTTCTTGCGACTCTTCTTCCACTTCTGGGCTTTCGTCTGGGATAGGAGCTGTTTCCTCTAGAGGTGCTGGAACTCTTCGAGTATGGGATGCATGGATCCAATTTGGCAGCCCCCCGCACTTCACCGCGGTGTTCGTGATCAGGATTACCTGAAAGGGCCCACGCCAGCGAACATCTAGGCAGTTCTTCCGGACGTGCTTCTTGACCAACACCCAGTCCCCTGGGTTCAGGTCATGACACAGGTTCCTCGATGCTGGAACTTCAGCCGCATGCACCTGAAGGGACACAGAATGGATGGCGTCAGACAGTCCTTTACAATAATCCAAGATCAGATCATCTGTAATATTCAATAGGGCAGCAGTTGGAACCGTGGGGAGTCTCATGGCCCTCCCCATCAGAATCTCGTGTGGAGAGAGACCTGTCCTCCTGTCAGGTGTGCTGCGCATGCTCATGAGCACTAAAGGAAGAGCATCTGGCCAACTCAAAGATGTGGATGCCACTACTTTAGCCAATCTATTCTTCAAAGTGCCGTTCACTTGTTCCACAATTCCTGAAGCTTCTGGTCGATAACTACAATGCAGTTTTTGATCGATCTTTAATGTGGAGCACAACATCTTCACTATTTCGCTGTTAAAATGTTTTCCTCTGTCCGATTCCAGAGAGGCAGGCACCCCGAAGCGCGGTATCAACTCCCTGAGCAACAATTTAGCCACTGTGAGTGTATCACACCTACGTGTAGGGTACGCTTCAACCCATCTGGAAAATACGCATACAATCACCAACACATACCGAAGGCGATTAACTCTTGGCATTTCGATGAAATCTAGTTGCATTCTATTGAAAGGCCCCCCCGACCTCCCAATGTGACTCAGTGTGACTGGTGTTCGTTTGCCTACGTTCAGTTGTTGGCAGGTAACACATCGCTTACATACTGATTCTGCGGCTATTCTAAATTTAGGGCAATACCAAGTTTGCCTAAACACTCTCATCATGGCATCCCTTCCTAGATGTACTGGACCATGTATTTCTCTCGCCATGGGATTAGCTAATTCTTCAGGTAACACAGCCCTCCCATCTGCTGAAACCCAAAAATCCATTTCACTTCGTACACAACCTGCTATTTCCCATGCCTTTTTCTCAGCTTCTGGTGCATTCTCCTGCATTACCCTTAAATCTTCCCAGGTATCCACGGTCTCTAACATCATGCTTAATTCTGTCTTTTCTTCAGCACCATCAATTTCCACTTTTGAGAAAGAATAATTTTGTTCCGCACAATAACGTGCGACTTCATCAGCATATCTGTTGCCTTGTGACACAAAATCTGTATTCTTAGTATGAGCTACACATTTTACTATTGCTATGGCAACCGGACCTTGTAATGCTTCTAACAACAATCGCTCTGAGACCACAACTGCCCGAAATCGTGAACCACACCGAACCCATATTGGCTGTCCGTGTATATGGTGGCTCTCTTTCCGTTTCCTGCTATGCAGGCACGAGTTAGGGCAATAATTTCTGCTACCTGTGCGGAATGTACTCCTTCCAGGCAAGCGGCTTCCACAACTCCAGTAATGGTACAAACAGCATAAGCTGCTCTCAACCGACCAGTATCGTCTCTTAAACATGAGCCATCAACAAAATAAATTTCATCGGGGTCAGACAATGGCTCATCCACAATATCTGGTCTGGGTTTCGTGCATAGTTCAGTCACATCAAGGCAATCGTGGTCTTCACATCCTTCGCCTTCTATTACAGTAGGTAATGGCATCAAAGTAGCAGGATTCAAGACAGAGTATCTCCTGAGTGTCACGTTCTCCGCGGCAAGGATAACTTGCTCGTAGCGCGTGAGCCTACTATTAGTCAGATGCTGCGTCTTCGTCCTGGTCATTAGCAATTCCACTGAATGCGGTACATACACCACCATTGGATGTCCCATCACAATACTCTCGCTCCTTTCAATGCTGACACCCGTTGCAGCAACGGATTTGAGACATCCGGGCAACGCTGCGGCTACTGGATCTAATGTAGCCGAAAAATATGCAACTGGTCTACGGGCATTTCCGTGGGTCTGTGCCAAGACTGACAAAGCACATCCCTCTCTCTCACAACAATAGAGTGAAAATGATTTCTCGTAATCAGGCATTCCCAGAGCCGGAGCACGACACAAATCGTCTCTCAGCTGCAAGAACGCCACCAGGCATTCTTCGTCCCATGGTACCGGATCACTCACCTCCTTGTGCGTCAGTTTCTGTAAGGGCTTTGCTTTCAGTGAAAAGTTAACTATCCACTGTCGGCAGTAACCCACCATTCCTAGGAACATTCTAACTTCCCTCTGTGTTGTAGGCGCATTCATCTTCATTATCGCCTCAATCCTCTCTGGCGACACCTTACGTTTTCCTTTCTCTAACCGGTGCCCTAAATACTGTACTTCTGTCAGACAATACTGCAACTTGCTCGGAGATACCTTATGTCCATTTTTGGCTAAATGGTTCAGTAAGGCAATTGAGTCTGCTTTACAGGCCTCCTCTGTCTCTGACGCAACAAGTAGGTCATCTATGTACTGTACCAGAACCGAATTCTGGGGCAGTACTAGATTTTCGAGATTCTTCTTTAACAACTGATTGAAGATGGATGGGCTGTCTGTGAATCCTTGTGGGATTCGACACCATGTTAAAACGCGATCTTCCATTTTAAAAGCGAAAAGATATCTGCTCTCTTCATCCAATGGGATTGAAAAGAAGGCCTGGCAAAGATCTATCACTGTGAACCATTCTGCTTGACATGGTATTTGAAACAGTATCACTGAAGGATTCGGTACCACGGGACAACATGAAACGACTATGTTGTTAATTTTTCGTAAATCCTGCACTATCCTGAATTTCCCACTAGGTTTCTGCAAACCCATAATCGGGGAGTTACAAGGACTACCCACGATTTCTTTCAGTATTCCCTGTTGAATCATTGACTCAATCACAGGTTTTATTCCTGCAATCGTTTCCTGGGACAATTTATATTGAGGCGTTCTTGGAAATCTCGGCATTTGGTTTTACCAGTATTTTTACCGGTTCTACCCCTTTAATCAATCCTATTTCTTCTCCTGTGAAATCCCATACCTCTGACGCCACTGCATCTCTTAAGTCTTGGGGAAGATCTTCTACTGTCAGAGTAGGATATAATTCTACACAGGATTTTGAAATGGCCACCTGGAAAGTAGCATCATCATCCGTAGTCTGTACCTCCACTCCTTGCGGGGTGCAATATATTGTGCAGTTCAATTTGCACAACAAATCCCTTCCTAACAGACATACCGGACTCGAGTCACAAACCACAAACTGATGCTCGTTCATGTGGTTTCCTATCTTCACAGACACTGGTTCTGTCAAGGGACTAGTCATTCTTTTATTTGCGACTCCTACCACCTGAATTGTTTCCCCTGACATCGGCAAGTCTGGAACCACCGCTGATCTCAGAGTTGATCGAGTAGCTCCAGTATCCACTAGGAACGTTGTAGGACACCCTGCCACTTCTGCCTCTACAAACGGCCCTCTTTGATCCACTTCTAAGACTGCCCCGAGGGTGCAGTCCTCCTCACTACTCACACGCTGTCCTGTCAATGGATCAATGTAATAACACTTTTCTTCCTCGATAAAGAGAGGCATTTGTTTGAAAACCTTTCCCCCTGTCGATATTTTCGGTGGCTGAGGGAACTGAGTTCGCGGAGCCGAAGTCCCCCCTTTGGCCCCTTTGCTTCCTGTAACTGTCCCCTTTGGAGCTGGAACTTCTTGAACCTGTTCTTCAACTTCTAACTCTCCATTTTCAGGGTTAAAGGGACACTTGCGTCGCCAATGTCCCACCTGGTGACACTGGTGGCACTTTGTCGTTTTCTTTAACGTGGCAAAGTCTACCCTAGGTCTCTGCCCTTCCTCATTATCCTTATTCTGACCGTTTGGCTTTCGTCCCATCCCCTGCTTCTGCTGGCCACCCTTCCCAGCGGACTGCATTTGCACCACCATCAATTTCTCCTTTAGATTCTTGGCTTTAGAATCTATCTCGTCACTACAGTATCTTGCATAACGTAAGATCTCATCGAGTGGTTTGTTTTGCCAACAGATTAAATGTTGCTGAATCATCAAACAAATATCAGGTCTCAACCCCCAAAACAAACTTAGACACGAATTGTCCTATATCTTTGGGATCCATTACATCGAGTCCACTGTATTGCTTGAATGTTTTCAACAACCTCTCATAAAACTCATGCACGGTCTCCTTCGGTTCTTGCCTCGTTCGATCTATCTTCACCCAATCTATATCCTGTGGTGGTACTTTATCTTTCAGCCAAGCTATTACCCTTTCATACTTTCGCATGACAATCTCGGATGGTCCATTAGTTCGAACATCCCTTACTGGTTCAGTATTTGGCCATTCAACACTAGTCTTGCACGGGGTCCACAAATCAGATGGGACCACGATGTCAAACAATGTGTTCAAATCAATCCACAATACTTTCGAGATCTTTACAAACCTTTCTACCTGCTTATACCACTCAACTGGATTGTCCCCTAACTTCGGAAATGAGTTGGTAAATGCAGCTAAGTCCCCTCTACTCCAGGGCACATGTACATAATTTCCGTTTGATATTTCTCGCAAAGGGAATGCCTCCATATGCATTACCCTTCCCTCGGGGGTCATCACATTTGTACTTCGTCTCACTGTGCCCTTTTTCGACCACCTTTCTTCCCATTTGTCCAGTTCTCTCCACACTCTTATTCCAGATACCAACTCTCTTATGTGTGTTTTCAATCCAGTAGTCCTCTTCTCATCTAGGTCTTGGTCTGAGTATTGTAGTCTATGGTTACTCTGTAAGGCCCTCGTCCTAGATAAATCTACCGCATACCTGTCTGCCAAATTAGTCAGTTTCTCATGAAACGCTCTAGCTCTCCTAGTAGTATCCTTCGCTATGAACAGCAGCTCATCTTGTTCGTACAAATCGATCCTTTCTAAAGGCACCGTCCCTTCTATAATCTCGTCTAGATCGGATTTTAGACTGGAGACATCAAGCCTTTTAACCTTTATCGCAGCTTTCAGCACCTCTGGTCCGGATGTACCTTGCACATCCCTCCCGTCCCAGCTCCTAGCCCTGTGCCTAGGCACTGGTGAGTTAAAGGGAGTCCTCCCCTCTTCCCATCTCTCTAGGTCCCATGCCTTTCCATCCTCTCGGGGTGGATGGTGAAATACTTCCTTGTTTCTCATTTTCCCGCCTTCCCCGTTCTGCCTGTTTTCTCTGGGTACATAGTAAGGCATTCCACTGCTCCCTCTTTCTTCACTACTTCCCTGTGATTCTTGATTACTCGAAGCATGGCGGGACCTATCACTGTTCTCTTTCCTCCAATGTTGGACATCTTCCCCGAGTACATGATGAAGGCACCTAAACCTATTCTGAAAAGCCTGTACCATCTGATCTCCCCCTTTCTCCCAGAGACGGGACATTTCCTCACACTCTACACTCCTACTATTTTGCTCCTGCTGTTCCCTCTCATCCGTAGGACGTGTAACCCCTCTATTCTCCTGACTTTGGCCTTCCCGCCCCTGACTGCTTTCGCTGGCCCCACAATGAGATACAGTCCCGTTACCTCTGCTTTCCCACTCTGGTTCTGTTCTTGACCTGTTACTCGGGGTTACTGCGGACCCATCCCATTCCCTCAAATCAGCTCTTAATTCTGTATAGGACTTTGGCCACGGTCCCCTTAGATCCATTGGTCCTCTCGGACCTCCCTGTCCTGAATTGGGACCTACAGTTGTGTCTAATGGGGTATTCCATGTTACCGATCCTGGCAATTGTTTCCATGCATTTGTCACATTATTCCTCCTTTCCATCTCAATCCTTTCTCTATCCAATTGCCTCTGTTCTTCCTCTCTATCTCTCTCAGGGTTATAGATCGATACTATGGGTCCTATGGTAACAGGCACTTGGAGAGCATCTGGCAATCCAACAGACTCAACCCTTTCGGTGGTTGGCGTTTTCTGCACCACAAACCTTCCCACTACACTCTGTACAGTGTTGTTTTGAGGTATTTCTCCGCCTTTGATAGGTGTCCATTCCGATATAGGGAGTGGTGTATACCCCTCTATGGCATTCCCATCTTCCCTTGCGAGCCCCCTATCTTCTATCACCCCCACTCTCGGAGGTGGTCTATCCATTAACAATCTGTTTATCAGATTGTCTTCCGACTCGCTCTCCTCGTCTTCCTCCATGAGGTTTCCTCCTCCTGCCACCTCCCTCATCGGATACATTTTTTTCACCTCAATAGCCTGTACCCTCCACCGCTTTGCTTCCTCATCCCATTTAGAATCTCGCACTGCTCTTACCGATCGCGTCAGTCTTTGTTGACGCCTGTTCAAATTTCTGTCGTGTGCCGCCCTAATCCATGCATTAAGGGCCTCAAACTGTGTAGGTCTAGGTGAGGGTTTCAATGAGGACATAGTTGCTTTTAGCCGATGTAACACCTCTAACTTAAACGTCCCGTACCTCGGGAACTGCATTTCTTCATTCCCTTCCGTAAGCTTATTCAAGCCCCAATCCATAATATGGTATGCAGCCCAACATTCGTTGCCATATAATGAGCTGGTGTACCCTCCGGCGGAGCCTCTTCCCCATAATAATGTTCACTTCGTTTTCGTTTAAAAATCCCTTTCAAACACTTAAAACACTTCATGATTTCTCTCTTTCTCCGCGTTTGTTTACTTCCTGATGACACTCCACCAATATCAGCGCAGTTCTCACTAACTGGCCTATCCGTACGCGACTTTCCTCCGACGTCGCTCTAACCGCCCAACCAGAGCGCGGCTCTAGCTAACGTCACACCAACCGCTCAATCACAGCGCGGCTCTAGCCGACGTCACCCGTCCCCCTTCGCAGCAGTTCCCCTCCTTTCTCAGCTCGTCTCCTCGATCATGCACGCGTCCCATTCATACTCTGAAAAAAATGATTACTTCCTTCCAAGCAAGCGATCACCTTTCTTGACTGTACGCCCACAGTCTTTTCTGTAGTTGTCACCTTAACTTGACGAAATGTCTTTCCGTTTACTTCCAGACAATCGCCTTCTCCGATAGGTTACCCACACGCAGTAACTTTCGACCAGCGTCCGTTACTCATACACTCACCCTTACACTCCCCCTATCTCGGATCCACGGCGGTCAATGGTACCTCATGACCTCCGTACTATGGTCGACAACTACCCTGGATGTTCGATACACCCAAAACCACTTAAGCTCTGGCCTGAACTTAAGATTTCACCAGTTCACCCGTTTACCAGGTAACCAGTTTACCAGGTTGCGCGCGCTCACAACCTTCTCTCATTCACACTACAGGCATTCAACTCCGCAAGACATTACAATACAAATACAACACAAAACACCGCAATCTGTTCACGCATGACCCTTGTTATACTCACTCTCCTCCGATACTGCTGCTTTTCTCGCCCCGTCTGCACCTTTCGGCGCACGATTCTTCCGCTGCTCGTCTCTCGACGTCTAGGGGCCTTGGGGTAAACTAACCTCTCTAGATTACCTTCCTCAAGAAGATAACCATCCTAACTCTTCTACCAACTGCTAACGCGGGATTACTGGTTACTAGTTACCTTACCAGCTCCCAAACTAAGTCGACTGAATCGTTGGTACCTGTCATTGAGTAATAGGCAATCTAACAATAGGTCAATCAATTAAGAACTTACACCACTCTAAATGACCACTGACCAAATTTAAGTTTCAAAGATTTAATATAAAGTCAAAGATAACTGAAGATACAAACTTCTCAAGATGAGATTCAAAAGATAAACTGGTATCACTATGAACATGAACTCTTTGAATAGTCTGAGTCTGCAAAACAGAATAATGAGTACAATTTCGAATATCATGAGCGTTGCCAAAATGGATACAAGTTGCAACCTCAAAGTCATTACAGAAAAGAAAATTCAGGTTAGTTTGTCCCTACACTATACTAAGTGACATCCCTACTTAACAAGATCTTTACCCCTCTAGGTGTCAGCCGTGGTGACTTCCTAAGAAGATCACGCACTTCTCTTTTTCTCTTCTCTGATAATGGGTCTCTCCTGATCAGCCTATCTGCCTACCCATCCGCTTCCTTAGGCTCCCAAAATCATCTGCTCTGCTCTCCTCCCGGGTCGCTTTCCCTAATACCAAATCACATTTCTGATAGGAACGCCCCTTGGGACGCCCCTCACGTGGTACATCTTTGCGCGGTAAACTCCATGATGGTACTCTTCAAGACCCTCGTTAAAGTTGACCTTGGTTCCCAGGCTTCTTCTCCAGTGCGCCGATACCCCCTGAAATTCCTGAAGACTCCTACAGGCCTGCGCCAAGCGCCACTGAACAAAGCCCCTTTCATTCTAGCTGATTAGGACCCTCGCACCTGCATACAGTCCGTCCTGCAGTGGGCCTCAAATTCCAGATTCCACCATATCTATAGGTCGTAAAGCACACGCGAAGCTCTGCACTGGACGCCTCTCGACTTCTCTTCTAACGAGCACATGGCACATCAAAGGAGATGACATTATCAGTTCAGGCCTACTTGATTTACATGAAGCGGGTCCCTGCACTCTAAAACATTAACTTGATTTAAACAGCATTCTTAACTAGCATACGTTTCTAAAAACAACACATCTATAAAGCATATATTCCCGTACTAAGTTTTGATAATACAATTTTGGGAGAACCACGTTAACCCCATCTCACATTATTTTAGCAGCACGTTTAGATTTGCTGTGAATTGCCATGAGGCCTACACAATATACTGGTTTTCAGAGTTCCATTCAACGCTCACATGATTCCTTTAACATGAGAACGTGAGGTTTTCATATTCATCCCAAACATTTCTACATTAATCTCACACAGTTATGATTATTATTATTCTACTTAGGCATTCTATACATTTCACTACTGAATATAAGGCACTCTGTGTATTTCACTTCTAGATATAAAACACTCGTGTGCAAAGCATGTTTAAACTAACTACGTGCTTGTAAATATGGTGCACTTATACATTTTTCAGACTTGTGCTCTCTCATCTTTATCTGCATTGGTGGCAGCAATGATTTGTTACACGGACAGAGCCGCTGGTATGCTGGATCTCACAATAAAGTTGAAATAGGCTTCAACTGTCTTTGAGGTCGAACTGTGACGAGGTAGCAGAACTCTTGAAAGGTAATCTGCTCGGTTTGGATCCTTCCCAGGTTTGTGCATGATCTCAGTCGTACTGTTGCAGTCTTAACCCCCTACTTCCTGATTTGAGGAGGCATCTTATCCTTCGGGTTTCCAAAAATTGTAAGTAACACCTGCTGATCCGTGATTTTAGTGAGTAGTTTTCTGAAGAGGAATACACAAAAATGTTCGCAGGCTCACACCACAGCCAGACTCTCTTTCTCTGGCTGAGAGTAGGCATGTTCTCTTGCAGACAGGCTTCGACAAGCATAGGCCACAATGTGCCTCTGAGCAAAAAGAAGCTCCAGCGAAACTTCAGGAAAAGGAAGTCCAGAAGCAACTGGCTGAATTCCTTGAATCAAACAACTGCTTCCATGACTCGCAATCTGGTTTCAGAGCAGGGTACAGCACGAAGACCGCACATCTTGAAGTATCTGAAACCATTTGCAATTCTGTGGACGGGGCGCCTCAGGCAGTCTGGTGTTGCTTGGCCTGTCCGCAGCTTTCGACAATGTGGCCCACCCGATCCTATTGGAGAGACTCGGACAGATGGGAGTTAGGGGAACTGCTCTGTCCTGGCTCCGGGCGTTCATGGAGAACCGCTCACAACTAGTATTTCTACGCCCTTACGTCTCCTCCTTGAAACCCCTAGTCTGAAGAGTACTCCAGGGTTCATCGCTTAGCCCACTTCTTTTCAATGTATACCTGGCCTCCTGGGGACCTTGGTCGAGACATGGGGCGTGAGAGTAGTCTCCTACACTGATGATACTCAGCTAGTGTTCTCTTTTAAAGAACACTCGAAGGCTGCTTTTCTTAAATTTAAGCAATGCTCGAATAACATCCCGGCCTGGGTGATGGAGAATTGCTCAAAGCTTAATGCCAAGAAAACAGAGGTTTTATTCTTCAGTCAGGCGGCACCACCACCCTCTAATCTGTGGTGGCCCTCAGTGCGGAACCCACCACCTAACCCGGTGGATTCGGCCAAAAATTTGGGGTTCAAATTTGACAACAACCTCTTCTCTTTCAAGACCTAGGTGCGCAATGTCTCCTCTATATGTTTGTGGAAGTTACGAGTGCTGAGAAAATTCCTTCACTTCCTACTGGAGGACTGCAGGAAGACCATAGTCCATGCACTGGTAACTTCCTAGCTGGACTATTCGACAGCCTTTATATGGGGGTTCAAGCTTATCCTGTCCGCAGACTGCAGATAATTCAAAATGCTGCAGACAGATTATTTGAGAAAGTGCTGCTTCGCCATCATATTTCCCCAGATTTGCGTCACCTCCATTGTCTTCCTGTCATTAGGAGGATCGACTTCAAGGCCCTCACTTTGGCCTACAGAGCCACCAGAGATCAGGGTTATCTGAGGTAGAGATTGCAAATACACCAGCAAGACAGGGCCCAGAGATCAAACAACCTGCGACTGCTCAGGGTTCCTTGCTTCCTTAAGGCTAGGATAGGGGGCAGAGCGTTGAAAAGTGCGAAACTCTGGAATGCTATGGCCCTTCACCTCCGCATGATGGAGTCAGAACAGGCCTTTAGGAAGGCTGTAAAAACCTGGCTCTTTAACCAGCCACAGATTGCCCCTTTGTTACCCTTCACTAGCGAATCTGCAATCTAGCGCCTGGAGACCTCTGCTGAGGTAGCCGTGCGCTTTACAAGCTCAGGTATTAATATTAATATTATTCAGATGGCCATAGTGTTGAGCAAGGATTGCGCCTAGCCCTCCCGGCTCGCTTTATCCTTTATTTCTGTATGCAACCTGGGGTCGAAGTAGGCCATTTCAGTTGCATTTTCAATCGCATGTTTAATGTCTTCGAAACTCTGGTCGCATTCAGGAAACCACTGAAATGGTACATTCTGCCTTGTCAAGTCTCTCATTGGGGCACTCCCTGTTGTGAATGTATCTTGAGCAAAAACTGTCCATGCCGGAAAAGGATCGCAGCATTGTATCATCCTAGGGGTAAGTGGATGACAGTGTTTGCACCTTGTCTGGAGTCTTTCCCCCATCAGTGAATATGTGCCTAAAACCATGAGTTTGGTTTTGTGAAGCTCACACTTTGCGGCATTCAGAGTGAAACCTGCATCAGCAAGTGGTGTACAACCTTCACAATGCAACTTTTACAACGCACTACCATTACAACGAAACTTTTACAACGCAACATCCATTACAACGCATGCATTTACAACGCAGTCATTACAACGCATGACACTACAGCGCACACCACTACAACGCATGTCATTACAACGCAGTCATTACAACGCATACCATTACAACGCATAGCCTTACACACATAGTACCCCTACACTATCCAACACTTACCCTACTGTTGCACCCCCTGGAGTTAGAATAGTAATTTTAACCCCTACACTATCCAACACTTACCCTACTGTTGCACCCCCTGGAGTTAGAATAGTAATTATTACCCCTACACTATCCAATACTTACCTTAAATGCAAAGTAATGTTATGCGTTGTAATGGTATGTGTTGTAAAGGTAGTATGCGATGTAATGGAATGCGTTGTAAAGGTAGTTCTTAAAAATTCGTTGTAAATGCATGCGTTGTAATGGAATGCGTTGTAATGGATGTTGCGTTGTAAAAAATGTGTTATAAAGGTAGGCGTAGTAAAAGTATGCGTTGTAACGTCATACATCCTCAGCAAGTAACTGACACACTTCAGTAATGGCTTTGTCGTGTTCTTTCTGTGTTCTCCCAAAAACCAGTATGTCATCTCGGCAATTGAAAACATGTGTAAGCGGTTGGAATACTCTGCAAATAACATCCTGAAATATCACAGTAGCCAAAGATACTCACAAAATTCAGTCTCTTATATCTGGACAAACAAACATGAGTCAAAGGGTAGCAATATATCTGCAGTTCCCCTTGATAGTATTCTTTATTGAGGTCAAGACAGGAAAACATTTTCCATACATTCAATTGCAGATCATGCACGCTATGTGTGAACCAGGGTGTCTCTCCATCTCAATGGCTTTGTCACAGAGCTTGCAATGTTTAATGAGTACATCAAGTCTTTCAGCAAACTTGTTCATTGTTTCACCAACCTGTTGCTGTGCTTGGTTGAAGATATGCCTTTCATAGTCGAAATTTGGCATTAAATTGAACTTGGCCTTGAATGCTTCTTTTACCTTTTTCTACGATTTTATATCAGTCCGTGAGATTTTCGTTCATAGTTCTTTAACTTCATCACCTGCAAAGTTTTCCAATGTTTGATGATCGTGTCATTTTCTTCCTCTAGCACATCTGTGAAGTCATTGAATGTTTCGATCCACGCAGCCCGCCTGGCACCAATGTTCTGTTTCTTAGAAGTGTCGAAAGGAGGTGGTGGCCTCAGGAACACAGCTTCATTGTTTTTCGTGTTCCCTTCTGCCGCCATTATGTTTGCACTTGCCTTTCAGGCAATCGCGATGCAGGCTGACTCTGACAACTCCTGCAGGCAGAAGTTGCCTTCAAAGCATGCGTCACAGTATGCTTCAATTGCCTGTGATGGTGAGAAAGTTCTCTGTTTCTGGGACCTTACTGACTTGATCATTATTTCTTACTTTGTCTGATTAGTTGCTCAGCACAGCTTCTCTGTTGACCACCTTGGCTGCATGTTTGGCGGGCATATTGAATACGCTCCTTTGTAGAACCTTCGTTTTCTTCTGCAGCCATATATGGGCTGCAGCAAGGCTTTGACTCCATATGTGCTGGTGGTAGGCCGCTCTGCATCGATTCTGGGCACATGTGGCATGCACAAGTAGTTTGCTGTATTGTTGTAAACTGTCAGGGAGATCAGTTTTGTCTTCTCGGGCACATACCTCCTACTCGTCACCAGTTGGAGCATCTTCCACAGCCCAGGAGTATGCAGACGAATTGCACCACATGGGAGCTGCGGTCAAGCATTACCTCATTCTTCTGCGTACACTCATGCACTGAGTCTTACATTGTACTTCCCATTAACTACACCCTAACATCTCCTAGCATATTACGTATTTCCTGTTCAGAGTCCACCTAGAACCACGAGGGTCCGAGTGCGTATAACATTAATATGCTACAGTTATTAACTTATATAACAGTGCCATTTTACAGCTGATGGTCGGCTACTAGCATTCAGGAGGGAGGATATGCAGAACATATATATAAAGATATATACTAATTGGTATTTTGTTCTGTTTACTTTCTTTACGTTCATTATTACCAATATATTTGTTATACGTGCTTCCTTTTTACTACAGCAAAACCAAAGGGGATGATGGACGGAGTGTTGAACAATGCAAGCACTCACCCCCAGTCAAATGATCTGGGTTTAATCCTTCATCATTCTTTAGCTCACTCCACCACCCCAGTTCAGACATGGCCATATGCAAATCAGTCTGACCCTGTGCCACATGGGAACAGTCCAGCCCGAACTGCCAAGCCACGTCTTCCCTGGACCGGAAACAAGCACCATGGGACCGGTTTCTGGCTAATCAGCCGTCATC
The DNA here is from genome assembly GCF_964261635.1 of Lissotriton helveticus. Lineage (NCBI taxonomy): Eukaryota > Metazoa > Chordata > Amphibia > Caudata > Salamandridae > Lissotriton > Lissotriton helveticus. The sequence goes on from NC_136072.1 coordinate 46,785,104, forward strand.
AGCCAGGCTAGCGTGAATCCAGTGGCAAAGTGAGCAAGGGACCTATGTCTAGGCATACCCTGCCAACATAGGGCGAACAAAGCAAAACCAAAGGGAATGATGGACGGAGTGTGGAACACTGCAAGCACTCACCCCCAATCAAATGATCTGAGTTTAATCCATCATCCTTCTTTAGATCACTCCACCACCCCATTTCAGACATGGCCATATGCAAATCAGTCTGACCCTGTGCCTCATGGGAACAGTCCAGCCTGAAATGCCAAGCCATGTCTTCCCTGGACCGGAAACAAGCCTGCTGGGACCAGTTTCTGGCTAATCAGCCGTCATCAGCCAGGCTAGCTTGAATCCAGTGGCAAAGTGAGCAAGGGACCCATGTCTGGGCATACCCTGCCAACATAGGGCGAACAAAGCAAAACCAAAGGGAATGATGGAAGGAGTGTGGAACACTGCAAGCACTCACCCCCAGTCAAATGATCTGGGTTTAATCCATCATCCTTCTTTAGATCACTCCACCACCCCATTTCAGACATGGCCATATGCAAATCAGTCTGACCCTGTGCCTCATGGGAACAGTCCAGCCTGAAATGCCAAGCCATGTCTTCCCTGGACCGGAAACAAGCATGCCGGAACCCGTTTCTGGCTAATCAGCCGTCATCAGCCAGGCTAGCTTGAATCCAGTGGCAAAGTGAGCAAGAGACCCACGTCTGGGCATACCCTGCCAACATGTGGCGAACAAAGCAAAACCAAAGGGGATGATGGACGGAGTGTTGAACAATGCAAGCACTCACCCTCAGTCAAATGGTCTGGGTTTAATCCATCATCATTCTTTAGCTCACTCCACCACCCCAGGTCAGACATGGCCATATGAAAATCAGTCTAACCCTGTGCCTCATGGGCTCTGCAACCTGTAACAGGGGGTCTCGGGAAAGGCCAGGCCCTGGTACAAGAGTGTTCTGGAGATGCTCTAGAATCCATTGATCCACAGTAAGGGCAATCGGGAGACCAGGCCTAACTGTGACCAGTGTGTGGGGTGGGGATTGGGGCATATGGGAAAAGGGGTGGGGATTGGATAGGATGGGGTCAACTAGGGTCAGGGGAAGAAGAGTTGGATAGAAGGTAGCAGGACATTTGAATAAGGCATTTTGGGAAGGGATTCTCCTCTAGGCAGGGCCATAATAACAACACCACACTTTTCTCTAACAACCAATTTACTGCTATAGTTCTGAGCAAACTTCACCTTGAACTTCTCATGAAACAATATGTCAGGTTAGATTTCTGTGAAATCAGACTCACAATCAGGAGCGCTCAGGTGCGACACGACAGGGAGTGGGGGCACGGGGGAGGGTGATAACGCTTTAAAACTTGCAGCTCAATCTTATCTCCACTAATTAGATCTCAGGAAGGCAGTGAATTCTAGCCAGGGTAACGCTATCATCTTATTTGATGAAAGTTATTTACCCAGACCAGATTGAATTTCTTCCCCTCAGGTATCAGACGCAGCCTGGAAAGGAAGAGTGATGTATGGATGGGATGTGCGCCCTGCATTAGAATTACTACATTGTCTTCTCTTGCCTCACCCTCTCCATTAACTTATTGCAGACTCTGACAAGTAATTTGTAATCCATTCAACATTTACCCAGAGTGGCTGTGGACAAATGTAGCTGGGGCTGAGAACAAATCTGGCATTTAACATTCAAGGAAGTATTAATCCTAAAAAAAGTTACCCAGGATGGTTTTTAACAGTAACATTTAGTAGTTATTGAGTTTGGATATATATATATATATATTCACTGAAAAAACCATAGGTTATAGACCATATATAGTTAGGAATTAGCATTTAAAAAACCTTATTTTACTCACACAAAACCATTGAAATTCCATATATAGTTAGTTGCACTAACTATATATTGCGCACCCGCAATCCACTGCTGATCATGTCACATATTACATCATTCATGACATGGTCAGTGACATCACTGATGACATCACTGATGACATCTCAAATGACATCACTGATGACATCACTGATGACAACATCCAGTGACTATGTTTCTGTAAAGTTAAAATATGTCTTACATATTGAAGAATGAGTGGATGTATAAGTGTCTGGACGAAGGATTTAGTAGGTGCATGACTGAATGTATGAGTGAGTGATTAAATGTGTCTCACTGAGTGCATGGGTTAGTGACTAAACTGTCTTAATTTGTGCATCATTATGTCTGTTGTTCTGTAAACTGCTGCATGTGTTGATCAGTAGCTATATGAGTAACTATATGGGTTATTGATTGATTGCCCAAGTATTTGCATGGGAGACTGAGTGTGTGTGTGGCTGGATGGGAGGTGTGTGACTCTGTACAGATCAATGTGTACTTGTATCAATGATTGTATAAGAGAGTAAGTATGTGTTAGTATATGGTTGAAAACGTAAGGTGCTCTATGTTTAACTGTATAGAGTAGAAAATGGAAGTGTGATTGATTCTTTACAGGACTGACTAGGTGTGTGAGTAACTCCATGGATGAGTGGCAGAGTGTGAGTGTCTGTATAGGTGTATGAGTGCATATGATTGTGTTGTAAACATGAGTGATTGTATGTATGAATGATTGTATGGGTGAATGAGTGAATGTGTGTGTAGACGTAGGAATCAGTGAGTACGTATGTAGTAACTAGTATTGGTGTGTCAATGGTTTCAAAAATTATACTCTGTTTTTAACACTGGGTGAAACAGAGGTTATATTAAAATGTGAAGAGATGCATTGTATTGTCACATGAATAATATCATCAGTGATGTGGTCATTGATGTCAAATGAGATGTCATCAGTGATGTCATCAGTGATGTCATTTGAGATGTCATCAGTGATGTCATCAGTGATGTCACTGACCATGTCATGAATGATGTAATATGTGACATGATCAGCAGTGGATTGCGGGTGCGCAATATATAGTTAGTGCAACTAACTATATATGGAATTTCAATGGTTTTGTGTGAGTAAAATAAGGTTTTTTAAATGCTAATTCCTAACTATATATGGTCTATAACCTATGGTTTTTTCAGTGAATTTTCAAGGTTTTGTAAATGCTAATTCCTAACTATATATGGTCTATAACCTATGTTTTTTTCAGTGAATTTCAATGGTTTTTTAATAGCAAATATCATAAGCTGTCGAATGTCAAGTACGTGGTAAGTGAAAACATTTTCGTGTTTATGCACACTGATCTGCTTTGAATGGTGCCCCCCCCCCTCATTTCTATTAGGAGTACTCTCTCTTTGCAGATAGTGAAAGGTAGTTAACGCAGGCCTTTGCCCCCGTTGTAATCCGTCGTGCCTGCTTCTCTCTCCATTTGATTGATTGTTATCCAAGTATTTACTGTTTTAGAATTAGTTCTCTTTGGTTCATTCTCTATTTACAAACAAACACAGAGTCGCAATACTCTGTTTAGTCTTTGCAGATAACGAAAAATCGTGTAAAAAAAAGAAAAGGAATCGAGCAAAATCAGTAGGCCACTAATGGGATCTCTTTTTGACCTCGCTAAAATAGAAACATTAGGAACAACCCCTCATGACAAATACAAAACTAGTGAGATGAACTGAACTCCACACAATGATGGCTGCAAAACAGCTCGGCTCCGCCACCCACCCCGCCCAAAATAACGATAAAGAGCGGCTGCCATGATTGGTTGCGGAATGGCCACGACGGAGCTACGAAATGATGCTGCTCTCATGCTAACCCCAGCTTCAGTCTGAAACATCCAGAAACACTGTAGACTACCAATTCGATCAGTTCCGGTAGCGCCCCAATGTAACCCGGTAGAGAAGAACTAGCCCTCCCCTCTTTGACTGATGGTTCTTGTTGCCTGTCCCTTCTGTTGTCATTTAACAGAACTATTTAGCCTGCTGAAAGGGGTTGTGTTCCGACCGCTGGTTGGTGGAGACATTTTGACTATATTCTGGACCTGCGTTGTCGCGTAATGCGTCATATGACGCGCCGCGTTAGCGCATCCGGAAGTCATCCGGGGCGCGCAGCGCGTAACGTAAGCATAACAAGTCATGTGACTTGTTAATAAAACTTTTCATTGGTTCATTTTACTTTTCTTATTGTAATGATGAAAGGCTTGGTCATATGACCTAAAAATTACGCTTTTCATTACTTCCGAACATTATTTTTTCTTAAATATATGTTATAATGTTCCAGACTAATGTACTTTCCCGGAAATTTTACAACTGTCCTGCAAGTAAAATATATTCTTTTTTCGAGAAAAAGAGCGTTTCTTCGTCCCATGATGGAGCCGTTGAGCAAAAGAGGGTCGACCTGCTGTCTTAGTCGCCGATACGCCTGAATATGAGATTCTTATCGATCACTTTATGTTGCAGGAATAGAAAACACAACAGCCCTTGACCATTTATCTTTACTGCGTTCCTTCGTATTATACCTTTTACCCTTCATGTAATTGGTCTGCTTTATTTCACTTGCCTTTTAATGATTCTAAAACAGTGACTATTATTACAAACTTTACCAATGTATATACTACTACCATGTTTTCTTTTAAAAACCTTTATTGTGAAAATTTCATTATACAAATACGAGCCTATAACCACGTGGGCCGGCCACGGAGCAAACTGTAATCGTATGTGATGAGTAGACATTTACACTGTAGAGGAACGTAACGGGCGGGCCATTAGGTTGCAAGAACTAAGGTGTCTAACAGTTACGGAATCGGTGGACGTACATTTTATAATTAAAATACGACAGGGCCAGTTACAATAAAATTATCTAGATATACATTTGCGGGCAAGTACCATGGGTGACGTTAATTCGAACTTTCAACAGTACAGTAATCAATAACACATCAGAACTTAATATCAATAGGGATGTCGAAATATTCAATCAATTCTCGTCCCCGCCCGCCATGTGCTTCAAAACTGCATACGTATCTCGTGATTTCAAGGTTCTGCAACCAGTACACAACAAGGAGTTACGAGTCCCATTTATTCCGGCGCCATTTTGGGCGAGGACGGGCAGGTCCAGGATATAGTCAAAATGTCTCTACCAACCATCGACTATGATGATGTTCATATGCTGTATTTATTAGAGTAACACTCATCTGTCCACATGAAATTAATTTGCCACAATCTAAACATGTCATTTTAATCTTTCCAAAGTTCTTCTAAAAATTTGGGACCGTTTCCCTTGCCTCTGAAGCTCTCAGTGCCACTTCTTTGATGAATGTACTAGCAGGTCAGGGGTTCTCCTCCAAATCTCTCTTTTATGCAGCACTATAATTAATTGGTGCCACCTCTCCATATGACGATGCATGGTATAGTTACCACAACTATATTTTTTTTCGGTTCCTCTGGAGAGTTCATCGTGGCAGATGAAGCGTGTAACGTACCGGGCATTTACCTTTTTTTGCATGTACAGGAAAGGAAAAAAAAATCGAGCGTCCGAGTTCTAAGGTGTCCCAGGGCCATTTTAGTGGACCAGGCCCAAATCCAAAGAACAGGCCGCCATTTTGAGAGTCCTGTTGCAGCCGCCTGTCGCTGTAGCATCAAGAGCAGCCGAAACTCAGCTGAATGGCAACTGAAACGGTAAAGGGGCGCCCCACTACAGCAGACGAGCCAGGCCCAAATCCAAAGAACAGCTATCTCACAGGCTAATGGGGCGACCCACGCCGAGTTTCAGCATTGTAGGATGACCACACAAGTACAGCAACTTGCTAGACATCACCTCGGTGCCATCCGGATCTCGGCGCCCCACTGCAGATGAAGTGCCTCTCAACTATGAAACCACCACGGTGACATCCGGATCTTGGCGCGTTGTGCTGCCTTCGGCCTATTCGCACATCGGTCCGCTACTGACGCCATCTCACAGGCTAATGGGGCGACCCACGCCGAGTTTCAGCATTGTAGGATGACCACACCAGTACAGCAACTTGCTAGACATCACCTCGGTGCCATCCGGATCTCGGCGCCCCACTGCAGATGAAGTGCCTCTCAACTATGAAACCACCACGGTGACATCCGGATCTTGGCGCGTTGTGCTGCCTTCGGCCTATTCGCACATCGGTCCGCTACTGACGCCATCTCACAGGCTAATGGGGCGACCCACGCCGAGTTTCAGCATTGTAGGATGACCACACCAGTACAGCAACTTGCTAGACATCACCTCGGTGCCATCCGGATCTCGGCGCCCCACTGCAGATGAAGTGCCTCTCAACTATGAAACCACCACGGTGACATCCGGATCTTGGCGCGTTGTGCTGCCTTCGGCCTATTCGCACATCGGTCCGCTACTGACGCCATCTCACAGGCTAATGGGGTGACCCACGCCGAGTTTCAGCATTGTAGGATGACCACACCAACTTGCTAGACATCACCTCAGTGCCATCCGAATCTTGGCATCTCAACGCCTAGTGGTATCTTCCATACAAAAAATATTGTTACGCTGCCTTTGGCCCCATTCGCACATCAGTCCGCAACTTAGACATCACCTCGGTGCCATCCGGATCTTGGCATCTCAGCGCCTTGTGGTGTCAGTCAGAAAATATTGTTGTGCTGCCTTCGGCCTATTCGCACATCGGTCCGCTACTGACGCCATCTCACAGGCCAACGGGGCGCCCCACGCCGACTTTCAGCATTGTAGGACGGCCACACCAGTGCGGCAACTTGCTACACACCACCTCGGTGCCATCCGGATCTTGGCATCTCAGCGCCTTGTGGTCTCTTCTACACCGGAAATATAGTAGAAAATATTGTTGCGCTGCCTTTGGCCCCATTCACACATCAGTCCGCTACTGACACCATCTCACAGGCCAACGGGGCGCCCCACGCCGACTTTCAACATTGTAGGATGGCCACAGAAGTGCGACAACTTACTAGACACCACCTCGGTGCCATCCGGATCTTGGCGCGTTGTGCTGCCTTCGGCCTATTCGCACATCGGTCCGCTACTGACGCAAACTCACAGGCCAACGGGGCGCCCCACGCCGACTTTCAGCATTGTAGGATGGCCACACCAGTGCGGCAACTTCCTACACACCACCTCGGTGCCATCCGGATCTTGGCGCGTAGTGAAGCTGCAGCAGCTGCAAATAAGCTTCAGACAGTGTTACAACCGCTGCTCAGAACTCTCAACTATGACACCACCTCGATGCCATCCGGATCTTGGCGCGTTGTGTTGCCTTCGGCCTATTCGCACATCGGTCCGCTACTGACGCCGCCTCACGTGCCAACGTATTTTCTCCGCATTTTATACCCTATGCCGCATAACAGGTCATGTGACTTGTTTATAAAACTTTTCATTGGTTCATTTTACTTTTGGTTTCCTAATGATGGAAGGCTTGATCATATGACCTAAAAACAACACTTTTCATTGGATGAAAACTTTTTTTTCCCCCCAAACGATGAAAGCCCCACCTTGTTTCTGGATGTTTCAGACTGAAGCTGGCGTCACCATGAGAGCACCACCATCTCGTAGCTCCGTCGTGGTCATTCCGCGAGCAATCATGGCAGCCGCTCCCCACCAGAAGCCTGCAGGAGTCGGGGCCCCCAAAACTTTTGATGAATTCTCAAGGCGGAGGGGACGCTTTCGAGAATGGGGTCCAAGACCTAGCAGACAAGCGTCCGATTTCCAAGGTGTCCCAGGGCCATTTCAGTGGACCAGGCCCAAAAAGGAAACAGCCTGCCGCCATTTTGAGAGTCCTGTGACAGCCGCCTATCGCTGCACCGCAAGAGTGGGCGCAACTCAGCTGAATGGCGGATTTTGACACAGTGGACCAAAAGCGGACGGAATGGCAACTGAAACGGTAAAGGGGCGCCCCACTACAACAGACGAGACTCCACCTGGAGAGGCCCGTTCACGCCGCCTCCCCCGGGGCGCTCCACGCCGTTATTCGGAGCAGCATTGTAGGATACCAAAACCAGTGCGGCAACTTACTGGACATCACCTTGGTGCCATCGTTCTGCTGCCTTGGAACTATTCGCACAACAGTTTGCTACTGATGACCCACCCCCCGCGACGCCCCACGCCGTTATTTGCTGGGTGGCAACTTACTAGACATCACTTTTGTGTCATCTAGATTTCGGCGCGTTCTGCTGCCTTGGAACTATTCGCACAACAGTTTGCTACTGATCACCCACCCCCCGCGACGCCCCACGCCGGAAATCTGGACGTTGTGCTGCGTTGGGACTATTCGCACAGCCGACCGCTACTTCGTTGTTTTTCTCTAAAAATGTTTATATGTTATTACTATTTTTGTTTTCTTGTATATATTTATAAATTATTAAAGTTTTATAATCTTACTACTTTGTCGGAGTGCTATATATTTTTAATGTGACACATAATTGTAAAAACTTTGATGTACAAAGAGTCATCCCTGGAATCTTCCGCTTCACGCTCGGTCCCCTCCCCAATCACAATACAGGATGGTTTTCAGATAATAGCAACGCTTCTGCTGTGACGGATCTCATCGAGTGTGGGCCTTGATCTACTATAACTCCTTTGAAGACGGGTGATTCTTTACAGCTGTGGCTATAAACTACATCTGCAGGGCTAGCTGATAGCCTAGGACCGGCCTGGACAATCGGACACAGAGGAAAAGGAGTGTCAGAGGGTGCGGTAGTGAATAGGGCGAAAGGGAGGTGTCGGGCGGGCACAGGGTGTGATTCTCAGGGAAGAACAGCGCAGATGGGGGGAGGTTTATTACCCATGCATAAAACAGAGAGCGGGGGTGACCACTGCCTGGGGGAGATGCTTGCGAGGGTGGGGAGCCATGCTAAGGATCGACAGCGTGCACAGAGTGGATCTGGTCAAGGCATCTAAAATGGCTGCCGTGCACGACAAAAGTGTGGCATTTGAAAAAAGACAAGATGGCGCACACAATGTTTTTCAACAATTCCTGATTTCCTTCGAATCGAACGTTAACAGACGTTGGGGCATATTACCAAAGTTAAGCGATATTTATCCCTAACGATGCATTGCAAAGATTTTTTTACCGTCAGAAATTATCGCAGATAAACCTTGCTATTATCAAGGTTTATCGCAAATACGATAAAAAACGAGCGCAATGCATTAATATCGCTGAAAACTCCGCGATATTCATGCATTACCGAGCTAATGCTCTTAGCCATGTTATCCACCTCCCATTGGATAACATGGCTAAGAACTGCTCAGGGCAGCTGTTACTTTTTGGAGATATTCGCGCTTATCTCGAATATTTCCAAAAGTTGATAATAGGAGATAGCGATGTTAGCGACTGTTTCCAGTCGCTAACATCTTGGCATGCCCACTTTGCATGTCATTAGTGATAAATATCACTCACATGCAAAGTGGGGCCCAAGATGGTCGCTATCTCCTACTAGCCGTCGCTAACTGGTGCTAGCAACAGCTACGTAATACAGATATAATTTTATCTCCGCGAAGCGGAGCGCTGTTACAGATATATATCTTGTTTTTGAACGTTAATTTCTCAAAATGCACTGAAGCACATATATTGAGACCTAGCAAAGGCACATCGGGCTACCAGTCCCTAATATTTTACCAAGTTTCGTGCAAATCCATTCAGCCGTTCGATTATTATTATTATTTATTTTTTTTGCCCCGCGGGGCCCTTTTAAAACCTCCACATCAAACCTAGGGGATCAGCGAGGATCTACTATGCCCCCTTATGGTCATTTGCCCCTTCGCTTTGGCCTCCTCTTGTCTCTCGATCCTACCGAGAGACAAGATGGCGGCCGCTACGGACTGTTTGGAATGTTTACAGACACCGGAGAGCCAATCAGCTTCGCTTCGCAAAGCTCCGTAACGCGAAAAGTACGCGAAGCGGTCCGCTGTTACAGATATATATCTTTTTTTGAACGTTAATTTCTCAAAATCCACTGAAGCACATATATTGAGACCTAGCAAAGGCACATCGGGCTACCAGTCCCTACAATTTTGCCAAGTTTCGTGCAAATCCATTCAGCCGTAAGATTATTATTATATTTTTTTTTTTTTGCCCCGCGGGGCCCTTTTAAAACCTCCACATCAAACCTAGGGGGTCAGCGAGGATCTACTATTCCCCCTTATGGTCATTTGCCCCTTCGCTTTGGCCTCCTCTTGTCTCTCGATCCTACCGAGAGACAAGACGGCGGCCACTACGGACTGTTTGCGGCCACTACGGACTGTTTGGAATGTTGACAGACGCCGGAGAACCAATCAGCTTCGCTTCACAAAGCTCCGTTGCGCGAAAAGTACGCGTCCTAGGCCGCTGCCCGGTCCGCGCTTACAGATATATATCTTTTTTTAAACGTTAATTTCTCAAAATCCACTGGAGCACATATATTGAGACCTACAAAAGGCACATCGGGCTACCAGTCCCTACAATTTTGCCAAGTTTCGTGCAAATCCATTCAGCCGTTCGGGCTAAAAGTGAGGCCAACCGCCCTATGGAAATTAACATGGGAAAAACGCGTTTTGGGACCCCCCTTTTTTCTCGGCCCCCCCTTGACGAACCCCCCCCAAATTTTCAAAGGCTGCTCAGAAACAAAATGTGCCATTTTCCTGAAAATTTCAGCCAATTCCGTCCACAAACGGCAAAGTTATTAGACATAGAATTTTCAAAAATCCCATAGAGAAAAAATCCTAACTATATATACCTACTGGCGACCGCCAGTAGGTAATATATATATATATATATATATATATATTTATATATATATATATATATATATATATATATATATATATATATATATATATATATATATATATATGTATATATATATATATATATATATATATATATATATATATATATATATATATATATATCATCATGGTATGTATATGTGGAGTTAGTTATTGAAAATCTATGCAAACTCTAAGGGTGGGCGGAGTTGACTGAGTACCAATACGCAGAGTTCCATGGAGTTGAAAAAAAACTCAGTGGAATCTGCTTAACACTAATTTAAAAAAATGGGAAATAATCACTTACCTGCTCTGGGGTCTCTGGGCTGCCCTCCTCCTCGCCGTGGTCTCCTCCTCCGCGCCGCCCTAGCCAGTCACATCCCCCTACATTGTACATCTTGCGAGAATTGCGCTTGCGTGCACGCATGCGCAGTCCTCCCAAGATGTACACATTAGGAGTTTGTGACCCGCGAGGACGCGAGGGCGGCGAGGAGGAGAGACAACAGCGAGGAGGAGGGCAGCAAGGAGATGCCAGAGCAGGTAAGTGATTATTTCTGGTGTGGGTGCAGGGGCTAACTCAGCTATGCCGCGGAGTCAGAGTTTTTGCCTGAACGCCGTGTTCCCAATGGAGCACGGAGTCGGCAAAACTCCGCAAACTCCACTGGCGGAATGGAGTTCACCATCTGGGCTTAATATTTTGGCCCACAATATTCTTGTCATGGTATTGTGGCCCTTCGATATTCTGGCTTCCATATTCCCAGCCCACACCATTTCATTATCCTCCTGCTCCTCTACCTACAGGGCTCATGTTTCCTACATAGGTAAAGGAAATTCTTTGTCTGTCCAGCCTGCTTCTCACTCTGGTCATGAGCATGTCAGGTGGCGTGGGTGATGCCAATCTATGATGCCAGTCACACAGGGTTGGTTCTCTTCCTTAGATCAGGAAAGATTGCCAGGACCCCGGGGATCAGCCCACACACTCGCGAGAGTCCTCTGCATTCTAGTTCACCCCCTTTCTTCCCTTCTGTGAATGCATGGGTCAGATTGCCCACCAAGTTTGGTCCCTGGGTGGGTTGGACGTCTCTCTTAGACTCTAGTCTTAGGCGCTGCAACAGCAGTGACCACAGCTGCCACAATTGCAGGGACAATAACAGCAACCAATGCCAGTACAGCAGGGACAGCGACAGCATCCACAGCAGGGACCATGGCAAAAACATCAGTTGACACACCAGAAGGAAACACAGAATTTACAACAGCTACCGAGACAGCAGGGGCAACAACAGCTGCAGTGAGAGCACCCTCAGCAGTGAATTGAATGAAAATTATTTATTGTGTAGTTAATTAAAACCATTACAATATTCCAATGCATAAAATATATTACGTTTCACGTGCTATCATAAAAAAATCAGATATAAACAATTAATACCGCATTTAAAATTTGATTTCAATTTACAGGATAGGCTTTGCTACGTCATTCTTTTGTTAAATTCTCAAAATGGGTTAAAAATTGGGGGGCATATTAGCAAGAACCTCATTAAAATTATCTCTGTTTTAGCGGCAGGAAACTGCCGCTAAAATGGCGATAATGGGCTTGTTAACATGCGTTATAGAATTCCAATCGAAGCCCAGGTTAGATGTGCAGGGCATCTGACCTGGGCTTCTATTGGAATTCTATAGCGCCTATTAGCAAGCCCATTGTCGCCGTTTTAGCAACAGTTTCCTGCTGCTAAAACGGGGATAATTTTAACAAGGTTCTTGCTAGTATGCCCCTTAATTATCTGACTAATTAATTGTGGGTCCTTTGAGTCCAGACTTTTTAATATTGCCGATCTGCAGGTACGAATACCTTTTTAATTAAACTTCCTCCTAAGCAAATCCCAGCTGCAGCACCTAACACCGGGCAGATGTATATCAAATGTATAAAGTCCTGCACTGATGTTCCACATAGATTGCAATTTTTTGGGCCGGGGGTCCTCCACATCGGTTAATCAGCATTGGACGGCAGGTTCCCCATACGCAGCTCCATATACTTAGTTTTTAGATGAGGCGGGAAAGTGAGGGCCAGATTTGCTGCTGGCTCAGACCTTGTGTATTCTTGTAAGACCATCCATGCATGCGCACGTCGACTTAAAATTGCTTTGTCCTCCATTAATTAATGTGCTTTAGCCACTTTTTTCATGTTCAACTGGAATGATGTCCAGGGTAGTTTTGGTTGCCAGAGATCTACCATCTTGGTTATTTTCAGTGAAGAATTGAGATACTTTGCGTAATGGCACTTTGGAGCATTTTGCAGGGCTTCCCAGAGTGCCGAGTTGATTTCTAGGTCCCGATTCAGCCATATTTTGTACCAAAATGTAATTGTCTTATACCTTTTGTGAAGTAGTTTTTGTTGTACTCCAATTCAAGGTGTACCTGAGCTGGTGAAGCATCACATGTCAAATGGAATACTCTTTTGGACACTCGTGTGTGTATTTTGTCAAGTATTGGTGCACTATTTTCGTGATGGACCACACTTCCATATGCAATAGCCGGAAGTAGTTTTGCTTTGATAACTGCCAGAAGGGGAGTGAATGATGAGCCTTTTAACTGTTTTAGAATGCTGCAGAATGCAAACAGTAAAGCGGTTCCCTTCTTTTCGATTGTTTCGTAATGCGTGACGAATGAAAACCTTCGGTCTAAATATATCCCCAGGTATTTGTAGCTATCAACTTCTCAATCAATCAATCAGCAAATTTGTAGAGCGCGCTACTCACCCGCTAGGGTCTCAAGGCGCTTGGAGGGGGGGGGGAATCGCTACTGCTCGAACAGCCAGGTCTTGAGTTGCTTTCTGAAGGAGAGATGGTCCTGGGTCGTCCGAAGGTGGGTGGGGAGGGAGTTCCATGTCTTGGCCACCAGGTAGGCGAAGGATCTTCCTCCGGCGGTGGATTTGCGGATTCGTGGGACGGAGGCGAGGGCGAGGTTGGCGGATCGTAGCTGGCGGGTGGGTGTGTAGAATGTGAGGCGGCTGTTGAGGTATTTCAAGCCCATGTCGTGGAGAGCCTTGTGTGCGTGGGTGAGGAGTTTGAACGTGATCCTCTTGGTAAAGGGGGAGCCAGTGCAGGTCTTTCAGATGGGCAGAGATGTGGCTGTGGCGAGGGATGTCCTGTATGAGTCGTGCAGAAGTGTTCTGTATGCGCTTCTGCATGAGTCTTTTCTGGAGTTTGTCTGTGGTTCCGGCGTAGAGGGTGTTCCCGTAGTCCAGACAGCTGGTGACGAGGGCCTGGGTAACCGTCTTCCTAGTTTCGATGGGGATCCACCGGAAGATCTTTCGGAGCATGCGCAGGGTGTTGAAGCAGGAAGATGAGACGGCGTTGACTTGCTTGGTCATCGTGAGGGAGGAGTCCAGGATGAAGCCCAGGCTACGTGCATGGTCCGTTGGCTTGGGTGCGGTGCCCAGTGCAGGGGGCCACCAGGAGTCATCCCAGGCGGAAGGGGATGGTCCGAGGATGAGGACTTCCGTCTTGTCTGAGTTCAGTTTCAGACAGCTGATCTTCATCCATTCCACGACGTCTTTTATTCCTTCCTGGAGGCTGGCTTTGGCGGTGGCGGGGTCGTTGGTATGGGAGAGGATCAGCTGGGTGTCGTCGGCGTAGGAGATGATGCTAAGGTTGTGTTGGCATGCGATGGCAGGGAGAGGGCTTATGTAGACGTTTAAGAGGGTGGGGCTGAGTGAGGATCCTCGCGGGACGCCGCAGGTGACTTCGGTGGCCACGGATCGGAACGGGGGGAGGCAGACTCTCTGGGTTCTTCCAGCGAAGAACGAGATGATCCACTTCAGGGCCGCTCCTTGGATTCCGGTGTTGCTGAGGCGCTGGATCAGGGTGCGGTGGCATACGGTGTCGAAGGCAGCTGAGAGGTCTAGGAGGATGAGGGCAGCAGTTTCCCCGTTGTCGAGCAGGGATCTGATGTTGTCGGTAGCTGCGATGAGAGCGGTCTCGGTGCTGTGGTTTGTTCGGAAACCGGACTGTGATGGGTCGAGGGATCCGTTGGTCTCGAGGAAGGTGTAGAGTTGCCTGTTGACGGTCTTCTCGATGACTTTGGCTGGGTAGGGGAGGAGCGAGATGGGGCGGAAGTTCTTGAGGTCCGTGGGGTCCGTGGTGGGTTTCTTCAATAGGGCGCTCAGCTCGGCATGTTTCCAACTCTCTGGGAAGGTGGCGGATGCGAAGGAGCTGTTGATGATGTTTCGGAGCTGGGGGGCGATGATGGAGTCGGCTTTGTTGAAGATGTGGTGTGGGCAGGGGTCAGTTGGGGAGCCGGAGTGGATGGTGTTCATCAGGCGGGTGGTGTTTTTGGTGCTGACAGGGGTCCAGGTGCAGAGGGTGATGGTGGGGGGCGTTGGTTCAGTGGTAGGGTGCGTGGTCTGTGCGCCAAAGCTGTTGTGTATGTCGGCGATCTTGCAGTGGAAGAACGAGGCGAGTGAGTCGCAGAGGTCTTGCGAGGGTGTGATATCGTTGCTGCAGGCGCTGGGGTTGGAGAGCTCTTTAACGATGCTGAAGAGTTCCTTGCTGTTGTGGGTGTTGTTGTCCAGTCGTTCTTTGAATGTAGTCCTTTTGGTGGTGCGGATCAGCTGGTGGTGTTTGCGGGTGGCGTTCTTGAGGGCTGTCATGTTTTCTGCTATCTGGTCGTGGCGCTAGGCTTTCTCGAGGGTGCGGCAGGTTTTCTTGGAGTTTTTGAGGTCGTTGGTGAACCATGAGGCTTTCCTGCTGCCGGATCTGCTGGGAGGGTTCTTCAGTGGTGCGAGTTCGTCGGCGCAGGTGGTGAGCCACTGTGTGAGGTTGCGGGCTGCTTCGCTGCGGTCCGTCGTGTTGGTGGGTGAGTTCTGGCTGAGGGCGGTGGTGAGCTGGTCGGCGGTGATCTTGCTCCAGTTTCTGCGGGGGACCTGCTGCGGGTGGTGGTGGGTCGTGGTTCTCCTGAAGTTGAAGTGGACGCAGCTGTGATCTGTCCAGTGTAGTCTGGAGGAGTGGCTGAAGGAGATGTGCTTGCTGGAGGAGAAGACGGGGTCAAGCGTGTGGCCGGCGTAGTGGGTGGGGGTGTTCACCAGTTGCTTGAGTCCGAGGTTGGCGAGGTTGTCCAGCAGGGTGTTGCTGTCATTGTTATTCTCCAAGTGTAAGTTGAGGTCCCCTAGGAGGATGTAGTCTGATGAGGTGAGGGCGTGTGGGCTGATGAAGTCTGCGATGGCTTCGCTGAATTGTGTGCGTGGTCCCGGGGGTCTGTAGATGAGAGTGCCTCTGAGGGTGGTCTTGGGGTCGGTGTGTATCTGGAAGTGAAGGTGCCTGGCGGCGGGGAGGGTGTCGTCGGAGTTGGTCGTGATACGGATGGTGTTTCTGTGGACGATGGCGATGCCTCCTCCGGTTTGGTTGACGCGGTCCCTCCGGGTGATCTTGTAGCCATCCGGAATGGCTATGGCGATGTTGGGGGCTGAGGAGGTGTTCATCCAGGTTTCTGTGAGGAAGGCCATGTCTGGTGATGTTGTGTCGAGGAGGTTCCAGAGTTCGACGGCGTGCCTGTGGACGGAGCGGGCGTTGAGCAGGATACACTTGAGGTGGTTGTTGCTGGTGCTCGGCTTGGCGGGTGCGGTGCAGGTTCGGAGGCAGGTGAATTGGCAGGCTTGGCAGGTGAAGGGTCCGTGGGTGCGTTTCGGGGTGGCTCAGTAGCAAGCGGGGTTCCGGCCAGCGTTGAGTGCATGGAGGGTGGCGGCGTCGTAGGTCCGTCGGGTGGGCTGGCATCACTGGGGCCCAGGGTTCCTGGCGCTGGGCGCGGTCCAGGCGTGGATGGTCGTAGACGGGCTTGCCTTTGGCGTGCCTTTAGCGCGCAATCGGCGCGCCCGCTGCGCGTGGCCGCTGCGCGTACATGCGTACCCCGCCATTTACGTCGAAGTGGGAGGGAGGAGCAGCTGGGAGGCGGCAGCGGGGCGGCGAATGGGGAGCGGGAGACAGGAGAGGGGGCGGGGCCGCAGGAGAGCAGCGGCGGAGAGCAGATGGGGGGAAAGAGCGGGAAAGCGGAGCGGGGAGAGCGAGGGCAAGCCTGGGCAAGCCTGGGGAGCGAGGTCAAGCCTGGAGAGCGGGGGCCCTAAGGAAAGGCGGCAGCAAGAGGGCCAAGCAGGCAGCAGCAGCAGAATCCGGGCACACGGGGGCCGTGCGGTAGTGGAGTGACCGGGTCAACTTGGTATTGTCAATTGTGAATTTTGGATGCTTAGGCCCACAGTGTGTTATTATCATGACCTTTGTTTTTTTAATGTTTATTTCTATCAGATTTGTTTTAGCGAAATCAGCTAACTCATGGATTGATCATTGCAGTCCAATTCTCATCTGGCTTAAGAGTACAACATCAGCTGCATAGGACAGATGTGTTGATGGCAGTGTACCCAACCGTGGTGGATGTGAATTGACCCCATTTAGCCTTGGTGTTAAATCGGCCAGGAATAAATTGAACAGGTGCTGGGCCAAAACTCAGCCTTGTTTTAGCCCTTCATTAGTGAAGATACTCCTTGTGAGCCTCTGGCCATCAGCGATCTTAACCTGCATCTAAGTGTTAGTATAGAGATCCATGATTGGATTTAAAATTGTGTCTGGTAGCCCATGGTGCTTAAGTTTGGCCCATAATGTGTGTCGACTAACACGATCAAAGGCCGCTTTTAAGTCCACGAAGCATAGGCGGAGTGCCTGATGCTGTTGTATACTTTTATCGGCAATGAGCCCTATTGCTAGTATATTTGCAATTGTGCCTGTGCCACGTCGAAAGCCCGACTAGTTTATGGGGATTTTTTTATTTTCGTTGGACCAGTTTATCAAATCGGTTAAGATCAGAGATGCATAATATTTGGCCTCTGCATCTATCAACGCGATCAGGCGATAATCTGCAGGATCTGTGCGGTCCCCGGCTTTATATATTGGGTTAATAATCCCACCTCTCCAGCTTTCTGGAATACAACTGGTGGTGCCGATCATCTGGAACAGACTACAGATCTTGCGTGCCTAGAAGTTGGGGTCTTGTTTATAAATTGCCTGTGGTACTCCATTCGGTCCACGTGCACTATCAAGCCAACTTTTTCTTATGATTTGTAGGATTTCTATTTCAGAATAAGGGACAGTAGATTGAGGTATAACTTGCTTTTCATGTGTCATAGTGATGACTGGGAGCAGCTGATCCGGATTATTTATTGAAAATGTCGAGATTAAATGCTGTACCTATGCATACTCAGTAACGCAGGCCATGTTTTTAATCTTGTAATTTCTGTTCATAGAATTCACCTGCCCCCAGAACGCTCTAGCGTCAGATTTCTTTGCGTTATGTAATAATTTTGTTCAAAAGTTCTTTTCTTCAGTTTTTTTTTCGATCCAAATTTGTTTCTTGTATTTCCTCTTTAAAAGACGTACCTCATGCCATACTTTGGACCGTGGGCTATGATGTTGAGCCTTTCTGAGGGCCTTTCTTAGGTGCTTTCTT
The DNA here is from genome assembly GCF_964261635.1 of Lissotriton helveticus. Taxonomy (NCBI): domain Eukaryota; kingdom Metazoa; phylum Chordata; class Amphibia; order Caudata; family Salamandridae; genus Lissotriton; species Lissotriton helveticus. Next base: position 46,803,251 of record NC_136072.1, read on the forward strand.
AAGCTTCGTGATGTTTGACTAAGATCACTGTTGTTATCTATTCGGTTTTTAGTTGTATGTTTGGTGGGTACTCCTGCGTTTTATTTTCTAATTCAAGAATTGTCATTACGTTTTTAGCTTTTAAAGCTATATCTGATAAAGTGTTGCATGTCCACCTCAGGCGTTTCAAATTAATTGTTGATATTTCCCCTTCAATTACTGGGGCTTCTGGATGTTTTAAAGATGTTATTTTAAGTTTGATGTGCTGAGCCGAATGATCACTATTGATTGAGCATTTAATTTGAATCTATTTATTTGCCCAAGAAGTGGGAGAGTTACTATTGTGTAGTCCAGAGTTGAGCTCAAGCGAGGCCAATATATGTACAGTTGGCAGGTCTATCCTGTTTTATTCTCCTGTTTAAGGCACGCATACCCAGATGTTCAAGATCCCTTATCAATTGCAGGGCTACTTTATCATTACGGCTTTGTTAGTAAAACAACTGCATTTCTACAGCCCAGATTTCATTTGCTGCAAGAATGTTATCTTCCTCTTCTTGACAGTTCAGTAGATTTGCATTGAAATCCCCGGTGAGAATTATCTCCCAAGTTGGGTGTTCAAAACGGAATTCTACAATGTCATCAGTGACTTTCTTGAAAAGAGCTTTTTTGATCTTAGATTTTGGATGAGCACAGATATTAATTAGGATGATGGTGCTTACCCCTGAATGTGGGCCCAGATCCATTCTTATTATTTGCATGGCTGATGTTGTCGATGTCAGCTGAGTTGCCGAGATTTGTAATGCTGTAGAGATGTAAACAGCGAGGCCCCCGTTAGCTCTTCCGTGTTGCTGCGTTCTAGTTGAATTCACGTGATATCCTATCCTACCTGGGACCGCTACAGGGGCTGTCAACCAGGTTTCTTGTAGAATAATTATTTTGTAGTTGTCCCAGGACGCTGTCTTTCCTTTGTTGTAGGATTCCTTTTGCTCCTGCGATGTTCCAGGGTAGGATGTTTATAGAGGAAAGCGCTGGTTCTCCAGGTACGCTATAATTTCATTCTCCTGTCCACCCATGAGTGGGCAGCCTCGAGTTTATTTTCTTCTGTTGCTTTATATTTTCACCGTCTGCACCTTTGGCACCTCGCAATACTGAGAGACTATGGGCCATATGTATGAAGAAAATTTGCATTCGCAAACGCCGAAATTCGGCGTTTGCGAATGCGAATTTGCAAAATGGTATGTATTAAGTAAAATCTGGTGCAAAACAAGGAATCACCAAATTTGCAATTCCTTATTTTGCAATTGCATTTAAGGAATGTGAATTTGAAAAATGGTATGTATTAAGTAAAATCTGATGCAAAACAAGGAATCACAAAATTTGAAATTCCTTATTTTGCAATTGCATTTAAGGAATCGTAAATTTTGCGATTCCTTAAATGCAATGTATGAAGTAAAAAAAAATGCAAATTGTCCTTAAGGAATCGCAAATTACCACCAACTTGAAGTTGGTGGTAATTTGCGAATTCCTTGAAAAATGCTAATGTTTGCATTTTTCAAAGTGCCAGTGACGCACATATACGCCCTTAGGGCATGTATGTGCACCACATGAGCACCCATGCTTATTTCAGGGGTGCAACAGGGTGTCCTTTGGACACCCCTGCACCCTTGAAATTATTCTCAATTTGCGATTAGCAAATTGTGAATCGCAAATTGAGAATAACTTCCCATTCATTCTTATGGGCCTCCTGCCCCATTGAAATGAATGGGAAAGTATTCCTTAATTGCGATTCACGATTTGCTAATCGCAATTAAGGAATACTAAGAATTCACACAAAAAATGCGAATTTGTACATACATACCAATTTGCGATTCTGAAATAGCGATTTCTAAAAAATCGCTATTTCAGCATCGCAAATGGGTACCTTGATACATATGGCCCTATATTTGTTTCTGAATTTTTTGTCTTGGAAATGCTTAACGTTAAAAATGGAGACGGATAACGTTGGATTACTGGGATGGTAAGTGATATTCCCCAGTCCTCAAATTTTGTTGTTTCTTGTAAAATGTCAGTTACTGTCTCTTCATTTCTCCATGTGGCTAGGGTACCTTCATTTCCTACATTATTTCCAGGGTTAACAAATTCTATTGCTATTAAATCTGCAGACGTTAAATGTTGTAAAGCACATTAACATTTAATGTTTATGAAGGTCACTAAATAGATGCATGGTATGGCGGCTACTCAGCATGCCACAATCGCTCCGGTTTATACACGCCGGGAGCCTTCGTACTGAGATACAGATAGGAGCCTAAATAGGGCTCGATGTGATTTTAGTATTTGTTTAATATATGGAATATCATGCCGGTGTTTTAGTTAGCGTTGCGACCCGCAGTGGTTTTCGCGGGAGAAATTTTAAAAAGCACATGACTGCAATTAGGAGGTGCATGCTACTGAGTCAAAGTAATATAATAAAAAAACAAATGCCAAGATTCACCAAATAAGTTATTATGCTGTTTGAAATATTTCTGAATAAGATGGCACTTGTACGGAATATACGGAATATAATGCCGGGGGGCTAGTTAGCGTTGTGACTCTCATCCTACTTGGTGGAGGTTAAGCTTAGCTTCAAACTGAGAGAGTTGGTAGATGGTAACTGATTGTATAAATTTATGTATTGCAGCCCTGATGAAGTCTTTTGGACAATTTTCCATAGACGAAACACGCGTGTTGGCTGTATTGATTACATTATCTGGAAGGCTGGATTGACTACATTATCTGGAAGTGGAGAATATGCTTAACAAGTCTTCGTGGAAAATCACAGAAATACGAAAATAAAAAAACACGGACTCGTATTGAATGCTATTTAACTTTTTTTTAAATTCATAATTGGAAACTTTATTGTATAATAAAGAGATACACAATATGCTCAGGGAATCTTAACAAAAATTAAAACTCTAATGTTCACTGCTCACTGCATGTTTTCCACCACCTCCCTCTTACCATCAAGCACAAGTAGAGCCCTTGTTTTTCATTCCTGGTGCGTCAAAGCTCCCCTGTGAACCTCTTTGAGTTATGAGTGTGATACTCTACCCTTTGTAACCTCTCTTGTATTGGCTTACCAGATAACTTAAGCCCCAATGTTTTCAATCCATTGTCATCAGATGGTTTTCCATCACTGAAGTGAAATTCCTATGCTTTTTCATGTTGCATCTAAAGCCGCCATCATTTTTATCTGACCTTTTTCCAGAACTCCAGATGGGTGTCCCCGCCTTCACTATGGCCTATGTCCATCTTGTGGCATTACAGGGGTAAAAGAAGTGCTGCCTGGTCTCTCTTATCTGGCGTTGTTACTTCATCAATGTGGCCCTGTTCTCTAGGAGCGGTCTGCGTCTACTGCACCTGCTGGAAAAGACTGCTACATCTGCGGAGCACCTCCCCTTTTGGTCCTTAGGCTTCCGCGTAGTCCTCGTGAAGGTCCAATGGAAGTATCTGTGCCTGGTCCACTGGATCCCATCAGTACGTCAGGGAGGTATCTTTGTTCTCCTCATAGTAGGTGCAGTGCAGTGACACCAAGAACTGCAGCCGGTTGATATTCCCGGCTGCGCAATTTTGCAAGATCTCCTCTAGACTCTGCCAACAAGCAAGGTGAAATTCCTCAACACTTTTCCATTTTCGACAGGTTCTTGTATCAAATGGATACCAGCAGCCATCTCTCTATTGGTTACTCTGGCATTGATCTATGGTCCAAGGCTCTGAAGTCTGGAAACCTCTCACAACAGAGAGGAGGTTAGGATGCTTTAGCCACCTAGGAATAGCAGCCATAACCTTTACTGCTGCATTCCAACATTCAAGCTTTTATCTTGGAACTGTTCTAGCTAGTAGTCTTTATGAATTCCAGCCTTATCATTCCTTCAGGAGTTCCTGGCTCATCTAAAAAGTTATCTTTTCATTATTTTTTCTTGCCTCAGAAGCACCTTCCATAGCATGTTCTTAGGCTTCCTACCCTTATGCTGGAAGAGAGATAGTCTGGCAACGCCCTTTGATTGTGGACCTTACTTCTGCACTACATTATCCTCCATGCAGACTTTGCCTGGTAGAATCTGTGCCGACTGAAGCAAGCAGGCTTAATCATAGGACCCATCACCTATCCTTTACCTTTCTATTTCCAGCCACCTGGTTAGAGGTAGCCAAAAAGCATATATTTTCTTCCCTTTCATTGTTGACTTAAGTAGCTACACCGCATGCCCTGTGATGGCACTTCCAGCTTGGTAAAAAGTAAGCATAGAAAAATGTCTCACTTCCTCCTCAATTGTTGCTCCAAATCAGCCTTCATTCTTTTGAGAGTCAGGTTGTTTCGCTCACCCAGTCCATATGTTTTGGGGTGGTAAGAGGTAATAAACCTATATGTTACACCAACACAGACTTCACATAGGTTGACATAAAGTTCATTGCACAGTCAGAGATCACCTCTCTAGGGAATCGAATACAAGAAAAATGCCAAATGGAGGCTTAGTGACTACAGGGGCAATTGTGTTCTCTAGCTGTTCAGCTTTTGGGTATCTTGCTGTGTGGTCCATTACTGTCAATATATACTTGTTCCCAGGAGTAACATGTACAGCCAGGGGTCAAACTCTATGGATTCCTAGCCTTTCAAAATTTATTTGCTGCCATCACTGGAAGAGTTTCTAGGTATGTCTTGGTCTGGCTTCCAGACCAACCACTCACCTCGCAAATAGAAGATTAGGGTTGAATTTGTACAATTCTAGGCCAGTAGCAATTATAGCCTCTTCATTTTTTCCCCTCAATTTGTCTAGAGAAAGGAAGTTTCCAGGTCATTTACATCAAGAATTCTAGTGGGCATTGGTGATTAGCAACCTTCTCTAGGGTCCAAGTATCTAGATCATAGGTTCACTGTGGAAGAAACCATCTCCTTATAAAACTCTAAAGTAATCTATTTCCCTTACTTGGCCTTGTGCAAGCGCATTTGAGTAAAGCCTTGGAGAGTGAGTCTGCCTGAGCTTTCATAAACTCCGTTTTTCAAGGACTTTCAGACTCAAGCGACTCTCGAAACTCTGGCAAATCCCAAGGTCTTATACATGGCCCGCATTTGGCAGCTTCTCCCATGGAAATATGTACATCCCAGAGTGTGATACAGGTGAATATGATGAACCAGACCAACCCCAGACACCTGTATGCATCTATATGGAGGCATGCTCTTGTGATCCCAACCTTTATATGACCCCACCCTCTAAGGTAGCTCCATATTTAGGTAATATTTTAGGCCCCGTGGACCCTCTTTGGTCTCTCCATCGATCTATTGGTCGGGACTGGCGATAAGGTCCATGAATCCTATGCCATTTGCAGTAAACCTTGTGGTAGTTGACTCCACTAATCACCAAGGGCCAGATGTAGGTAAATACTATTTACCTATTCTAAAATACCGAATCATACCGATTCGGTATTTAAGAATAAGTAAATAGTATGTAGGGAATTTTTCGGTAAATTTTACCGAATCGGTATTTACCGATTCAGTAATTGCCATTCATTCCTATGGGCCTGGAGGCCCATAGGAATGAATGTCAATTACCGAATCGGTAAATACTGATTCGGTAAAAGTGGGAAAACATTGAAGGGTGGCAGGGTGTCACTTTGACACCCTGTTGCACCCTTCAATCGTGTATGGGTGCACATGTTGCAGACATACATGCCCTAAGGGCATGTATGTCTGCAACATGGCACTGTTGGAAAAGCAAAAAAAAGGCTTTTTCGAAGGTTTTCATTATTTACCACCAACTTGTAGTTGGTGGTAAATAATGAATCCTTAACTGAGGAATGCACTAACTTGAATGCTCCCTACATCCTGGATTCGGTAATTTAAGGAATCGGTATGTTAAGAATTCGGTATTTTACCGAATCCTTAAATTACCGATTCGGTAAGATACCGAATCCTACAAAAATGCCACCTACATCTAAAAAGCCCAAAGCCGGTCAGTAACGGCCGAAATTCGGTAATTTCAGCCGTTACCGACCGGTATTGGGTGACCTACATCTGGCCCCAATTGTGGTTTTACTGCTTGAACAACCATAGTTTGACAAGCACTGATGCATCACAAGTCAGTCAACCTAGTGACAGCTGCCCAGCCACCCTCCAAATAGGTTGTGGGTTGATTCCTCTCCCACCATCTCAGCCATCCACAACGACTGACATTACTTCTGAGGAGCCATTGGGACAACCCGTCCCCAGACTGAAAAGTAGTTTAGGCACTTGCAGCTTTGAAGCTAACTGTGGACAGCTACATTCCATGCAGCCTTGTGCACCATCCCCAAATTTGACTTGGGAGTTTCTGAGCTGCCCACACCATACCGAGCATTGTAAATCTTTGAAAAGGATCCCTTCCCATTTCACTTTTTTCTTTGTGAGTTCACCTGGAAAGGACTACAAATGCTTTCAGGTGTTTGGACGCGCTGTGAAGTATTCTTGTTATCATGGCCACTCACCACCACCTGGCGACCCAGATCCTTCGGGCTCCAGATCAGTGAACTGCCAATCACTCAAATACTGACACAGTACTACTGAAGAACCATCCAAATTGGCTCAAGTAATTCAGATGAAACAAACCATGAGTTTCATACCTTCTTCCCCTCAAAAACCCACACAAATGTTTCTGAATGCCGTGCACAAATGTGTGTCTGGCATCTTCTCAAGAGGTTGAAAGTTCTTCCAGTACTCAGTTGGGCTCATCCTCAATCTTCTAATCACCGCATCCGTAATACATTGTAATTAGTTTTGTTGCTGTCGTTCCTCGCTTGCAGAGTTCCATTACGCACTAGTTGTAATCTGTTCAGTAGAGCCTCCGCAGTCTAAGGTCTCAACTAAATCATGCATAGCAGAAACCAATTCAAACCCATTGATCCAAGACATCACATCAGCCCCTATGATGTAGTTGGAGATTGGGGGCCAGAAGTACAATGAATCAATTTTCAAAATGTGGTTGCAAATTGTGCACTGACTTTGTGCTTTCAATTTTGATTTTATGAACCAACCTATATCCTAATGGGTCTGTTCACAAAATCACCATTCAGAGTGGGTTGCAATTTGATCTACCTCATTAAAATTCAGGAGGTAAGCTGCAAACAGCGACTCACTCCAATTTGGATGCCATCAGAGGGCTGGTGGCATGTTGAGCAAGCACACCACCATGTCTTGCACTGAAATAAAGTACTATTTAAAAAAGAAATGCAGCAAGTTTTCCTTAAAGGAAACAGATCTGCATTGAAGCAAATAATATACTTTAAAAGAAAAAAGTTTGCTTATGGCACCGTAGCGGGGAAGTAGCCCAAAGAGCCCGGTGGGGTGGGATAGAAACGGCCCGGACAACCCGAACTGTATTGTTTGATTTACTCCTGTCCTATCCTTCTCCTACACTTTTCCCTGTTTTTCTTCTCGTCCTCTCTCTATCCTTTATCCTACCATCAACTTATAAGCAGCACAAGGGGAACCTGCCAAAATGTATACTATTAACTCTATACCTTGTAACCTCAGGGACGGGAAGCCCACATAACAACCTTTTGTTTTTGTTGTATGTATATAAAATCACCAAAAAAAAGAAAAAGATTTGGCAGTGGTCCCCCGGACGACTGACCACTCCTTACCTAACTTTTTTTTTAATTCACCAAGGGAAGGAGTCCCCTAGCTACCCATTTTCATTTGCTAATGTGTTACCAATTCATGTGAGGAGTTGGCAACCTATCAATGGCTTGCAACCGAATATGCGGCTGCAAACAATTAATACATAACTTTCTCAATGACAATTTGAAAACGACTCCCTAAACAAGCCCCTTCCAAATTGCGATTCGGTATGCATTTCTTATCCAATTTGGTGATTTGGTAAATTCTTAATGAATTGAAAATTGGCTTTAATACATTAAAAACATTTAATGATCACTCAACCTGTGATCTAGCAAATTGCAGCCTTTGCAAAGGTTAAATGGCTTTGAACATCTGACCCCAGTACTTAGTGATGATTGTGGTTGTACTACTCTGTGGTGTAATCCCCACTACTTGTGCAGGAGTTACCTTTGCAATTTCTAACACAAGCTTCTTAAATACCTCTGTGTTGGCAAGCTTCTTTTTCTTCCAGGTCTCTTTTTTCTCTTTATGTACCAATGCTTGACCTGTGCCCAATTCATAAAGGTAAATTTACATGTGTGGATTTACTACTACTACTCCAGCACCCAAGTTCAGACTTGCATATCCCCCCCCTTTTAAAACTAGGGGTAGAGATATCAAAGAAAGAATTTACGAGAGTATAGTTACTACTAGTAACAACTAGTAACCTTTCACTCATGGGCATAGATCTCTGCCACCAGGATGGAGATCTCCCCAGGGAAAAATATAGAGAAAAATAAAAAAAATTATTAAATCTTTAAGTAAATAATAAGAAATATTTTGATATAAAATAAACATGTACATTAACGTAAAATAATAATTGTTAACATAGAAATGATAAAATAAACTTTTACAGCGCATCAACTCATCAAATGAATATTTATTAAATAATGGAATTAATTGCGGGGAAGAGGGTCCCTTTTTTCACATAGTTATGGGCCTGTCACAACATTCAACAATACTGGGTTGGGGTGACCAAGATTATGGCCGAGGCCACAGGTCTCCAGGTCCCACTTAAAGTGAGATGACACACACTGGTGATAACTGGAGAAGAGAGGTGGCCCAGGTACCTTGGGATCTGGCTCATGTTGGCCTCAGGAGTGGCAAAAAGAAACAAAGCATGGATATGGGGAGCGCCCCTCCCCCCACAGAGTGAGGTACTGTGGAACATGATATGAACTGGTGCCATCAGGCAGAGAAGGTCGTTTACCAAAGCAGCGGGTGCCCCAAAAAATGGGAAAAGATGTGGACCCATTGGGAGAAATATAGACACAATTAGGTAGTACCGGGAACGAGTACTGCAATGGGAACAGGACCTGGGTGGCGGAAGAGGGCACAGCGAGATGGTGTTGTCTAAGAGAGGATGTAGCCTTACGGCTAGAGCTGCTGACTTTGAAGCTGGGGAACCATGTTAGAACCCTGGCGTCGGCTCAGCATCCTGTGGTCCTGGGCAAATCACTTAATCTCCCCGTGCCTATCAAAATGAATGTGCCCTTGTATAATGTAACTGGTGCTCATGTAAAGTGCTCCAATACCTTCGGGTTGAGTTCACGCTATATAAATCTGCAAAACAAAAAGAAAAGAAGGGTGGCTTACCTGTATATCACCTTCCTTCCATTTCATCAACTGTATTGTACCTCTGTATATGCAACAACTGTCACGGTGTGCTAAGCGATTGTTCAATAAAAAAGATGGAATTAATTTAATGTTTAAATATTATTTTTAATTGCAGTTGCCAGGAGGTAGTTTTTCTCTCACTTCAGCTGCTCTCTTGAAAGTTTTGGGGTGATCAATCAAGCGGGAGCTGAGAAAAAGGGGTGGAGGCCCAAAACAAGTTTTCCCCATGTTAATGTCCATAAGATATTTAGACACAGCTACAGCCCGAACTGCCGAACAGTAATACACCAAATTTGGCAGAAAGGTAGCTATTGGTCCAGAAAGCAACCTTTTCTATAAATGGATGTAAATCCGTTCAGAAGTTGCAGAATTAAATTTAAAGAAATTTCCAATTGTATATATAGGGACGCGGAGAATCCGCAACCCCTCCTGATCTCGCGCTGAGAACTGATTGGCTGGCAACACTTCAAACCAGGAAGTGTTGGCAGTCATCTTAGCACTCAGCTCAAGACGAGTCTCAGATGATTTTTTTTTTAAAAGAAAAGGGGGCAGGGTAGAAATATCCTGACACCCTTTGCATGTCAGCGATATTTATCGCTAATGACATGCAAAGTCGGCGTACCCAACCGATTAGCGACTGAAAGCAGTCGCTAACATCGCTCTCGCCTATTATCAACGCAGGTGTGGTGATTAAAAAATTTGTGCTAAGCGCGAATATCGCCGAAAACTAGCGCCTGCACAGACCACTTCCTGTATATCCAATGGGAGTTGTATATTCAGGTTAAGACCCTATTGGCGCTAATGCCTGAATAGCGCTGGATTCCCAGCGATATTCACGCATTTCGCCGGTATCGCCGGATATTTTATCCCATTGGAGATAAACGTTGCTAATAGCACGTTATCTGTGCGATAAAATCCGGCGATGCGTGGCGATAAAAAAAAATTTGCTAAGCTTATTTAGCGATAAATATCGCTAGCTGTTGATAATATGCCCCTAAGTACCTTGGATTATGGTTCACAAATAACATTAAAGATGCTATATCTCTCACTCTAACCTTCATAATTTCAAAAATAACATCTCTTACATCTCAAAGGAATACTTTATTCTTATCAAGGGGTAGATTAGATTTAGTTACAATGATGCTTGTACCTATTATTCCTTTTAATTTAGCTAACCTACCTGTACAGATGCCGAGTCATTATTTTAAGTCTATATACAACATCTTGACTCATTTCTTGTGGAATAACAATTCACCTTGTATGTCCCTCTCTAGACTTCAAAAAGAATTGGGTGGATTCAATTTAACTAATTTTTTACTTCATCATAATACTTTCTTCCTAAATCATTCGAGATTCTTGTTTATGGATGACCCTACCAATCCTCCTCTGTTGTGGGTGGAACTAAAATTTGCCCCATTTTCCATTGAAGAGTTGTTAACCTTTACTCAAACGCATTCCTTTCTTTCTCATTCCATCCTTAAAACCTCTTTTGGAGTATTTCATTCTATTATGAATATCCATTTTAATGAATGAAACACATTTTTTAGAATCCTCACAGTGGTATGATATGTTGATTAAACTTAAGGGCAGATCCTGGAGAGACATCTCTTATCGATGAAACAACTTGTTGATGGAGATTCTACTCTCACCTTCCAGCAGGTTCATCCTCGCTTTGGTTTCCCTGATTCTTTTGCTTCAAAATATATTCGAATAACAGAGGTCACCTCACAAGTTTTACTGTCCCTCCCTTTTACTAGTAGTTCTTTCATCCTCATCCTTGGTTTTTACTATTTACAGAGCTCTCAATGCATCTCCTGTGTCACGGGATGAAGACTAATACGGAACTTAAATTGGAAAACTTTTTTAATGTCTCATGGCCAATACCTCTATGGAATAAAATTTTAATAAGAATTTAAAAAGCATCTAAAGTAGCAAATAGTATTCCAAAAATATTTTTTTATTTATTAGCAACTTCTCTTGATACCCATGTCACAAATATATATGTTTTACTACGCATGCTTTACATCACATGCCATTACAACACAGTCGTTACAACGACCGCGTTGTTACAACGCAAATCATTACATCGCAAGTCATTTAAATGACTTGCTGAAGGGGACGCGTTGGACTTACGAATAGTATAATTTACTATTCCTACTCCAGTTTGTGCAACAGCAGGGAAGGTGTTGGATTATAAAGCCAACACCTTCTGCCCACTACAGCAAGTCGTTGTAACGACTTGCGATATAATGGTTAGCGTTGTAACATCGCAGTCGTTGTAACGACCGCTTTGTAATGGCATGCGATGTAAAACATGCGATCCAAAGGCTGTTTCCCATACGTCACAACCTTAAAATAAATTCCACCCTTTTCCCTGGTTGCTGGTCCTGTAGGGCTCCTTCAGTTGGTTTATTCCATATTCTCTTCACCTGCCTTCACACTCATTAATTTCGGCTGAAGGTGTGGTCCCAACGTAATGCCGTTTTCACACCAATGTACCTTTTGCATATCTAAATATATTGTTGGGCAGTTTATTAGATGAATGGAATACCTCTCAGTGTCCTACAGATATTATTGATCTGTTATTGGCTGTTGCTTTTGAACAAATAACAAAAAACTGGAGAGGTTTATCAGCTACTGCATTTCAAGCCTGGTGGTACGGTATTTGTTATAATCACAGACAGGATAGAGCATATGTTCACCCCTTAGCTTTGGTCATTCGCAGAGACACCATCTGGTCACCAGCAACACGTTTTATTGACTCTTATTCAGCCACTGCTCTAGGCCATCACCCATCTATTGAAGAAGTTACTTAGGGCCTTATTATGAAGCTGGTCGGATGCACGTTTAACCAACATCATTTCGGGATTGAACTGCCCCACTAGTAATCAGCGGAATTTAGGATGCAACCCCCCCCCATGAGGCAGTGAGAAACATCAATTTTTCCATTGCGACCGAAACCTTTTCAAACATCCATGCACCGTGTAACAGGCACAATGTGGTGCTTGGCATGCGGGGTGTTGATGTTTGGCACTACAGGTGTCGCTCAGGCCGCATAGCAGAGGCCGACAAAGTCAGTTTTAAACAGCCTTTCTGTGGCAGAAGAACTGCAATTGAGAGGGTACCTTAAAGGGACATTGCAATGCCTACGGGCGGAGCCTGAGCAGTCACTGCCACTATTGTAGGGTATTACACTTTGACCAACGGTCCGATGGACTCCTTTAGCCTGTTGGAAGCGTTGGTTGCTCCCTCAGCCCTCTGCCACCGACCGCCCACATCATAATGCCGCTGTCGGACCGTGGCACCAGATGTCGGTCGGATCGCAACCAATGGCCTGACATTTGCGATCTGACCGACATCATTTTAAGGCCCTAGGCCTCCTTGAGCATTCCTGTAGAATTAATTAGTTTTAGATTTTTTTCACTTTTCCAATGGATTGTTTACATTGTGTTTTATGACATATTCACAGTTTTACATATTCATGTATCATCCATAATCTCCCTCTCTTTTTTCCTTTTTCTTTTTCTCCATTATGCTTGTACTTACCTACAGGTAAATTGTCATCACTTATATTGTATTGCCTATTCATTTTATTGCTAATGAGATGGCTGGTCATTCTTCGCTTCTTAACCTATAATACATTTTCTTTTAAATAAAAAAAAATTGTTTGTGGAATTTATTGTGTTTGTGTGACCTTGTCTCCTGCGTTTGCACTGCTTAAATACTTTAGACATTACCTTGATGCCTGACTATGACATGTTGCCAGGAATTGGGCACAGATCTAAATTATTTAATTTAAGTGACATCTCGCAGGTGGTCGCCTTATCCATTGCGATGGACATTAGTCCGCCCAAAAGAATGATCCACCCTCCTACAATTAGCATGGCCCTCCTTAATCCCCCTTACTCCTGTAAAACTGTCCTCATACCTGCCTAAAACTCTCCCATTTAGGAGTAAGAATGTCCCATTTTGCAGCCACTCCCCCTTGCCCCTCCAACATTTTCATTTAAATCATAGGTTGACGTGTGCGGACATCTCCTCCACTGTGGCAGAGACCTCCACCTAAAAATGATGCAAAAGGCGGAGGTCTCCACATGTAGGTGTGTGAGTAGGAGTTTGTTGTACAAGAGTAGTACTACCATAGTACTGATTTAGGAAAGGTATCCTGAGGCTGAGAGTTACATCAGCGCCTCGCTGTTGGTCGCGCTGGTCGCGTTTTCCTGTGCTTCGCACTATACCATTTTAAACAACCCGTTTTGGATTTGCTTTATTTTATTTTTTGTTATCCCCTGTTCTTAGCTCCCCGCTTGCCCCCTACCTTGCACCATAATTGTTGTAAAACCCACCGCTGTTCGGCGGACCCGGTTCTGGGGAGGTTGTGGTTGCCGGCGGACATCTTGCCTTGGGTAGAGGAGTGTGAGCGCCATTTTGGAGCGTCCAGGTAATCAGGGACGCGGAGAGCACGCTATTTAGGGCGAGCATCGCGAGGGGATTACCTGGAAAGGTATCCTGAGGCTGAGAGTTACATCAGTGCCTCGCTGTTGGTCGCGCTGGTCGCGTTTTCCTGTGCTTCGCACTATACCATTTTAAACAACCCGTTTTGGATTTGCTTTAATTTTATTTTTCGTTATCCCCTGTTCTTAGCTCCCCGCTTGCCCCCTACCTTGCACCATAATTGTTGTAAAACCCACCGCTGTTCGGCGGACCCGGTTCTGGGGAGGTTGTGGTTGCCGGCGGACATCTTGCCTTGGGTAGAGGAGTGTGAGCGCCATTTTGGAGTGTCCAGGTAATCAGGGACGCGGAGAGCACGCTATTTAGGGCGAGCATCGCGAGGGGATTACCTGGAAAGGTATCCTGAGGCTGAGAGTTACATCAGCGCCTCGCTGTTGGTCGCGCTGGTCGCGTTTTCCTGTGCTTCGCACTATACCATTTTAAACAACCCGTTTTGGATTTGCTTTAATTTTATTTTTCGTTATCCCCTGTTCTTAGCTCCCCGCTTGCCCCCTACCTTGCACCATAATTGTTGTAAAACCCACCGCTGTTCGGCGGACCCGGTTCTGGGGAGGTTGTGGTTGCCGGCGGACATCTTGCCTTGGGTAGAGGAGTGTGAGCGCCATTTTGGAGCGTCCAGGTAATCAGGGACGCGGAGAGCACGCTATTTAAAGCTCGCCTGTTTAGCGCAGCGGTGACGCGCAGCGGTAGCGCCCTCCCTGCGCCTGAGTCGTGCCAGAGTCCTGCCCGTCTGCGCTCGTCCGCGCCTCGATGGCGCTGAGGTAGGACTCTGGCTTACTCTCCAAATCGGTTGTGCACATTAATATCCCTTTACTGCAGCGAGGATGATTGTTTATAGCTCAGCTGAGCTGCTTAGTCTGAGTCATCACTCTCCCTTGTGTCAGTGTATACTACCGGGAAGGCGGCTTTTGAGGAAAGGTTGTCAGACCTGTGGCTGGCGGCCTATTGTGTCACTGGAAACGATGGTACCATCCCCGTCCCAGCACTGTCAATGCGCTCTTTTGAATACTAGGTCGCTTGTCAGACATCCTACGGACATCTGGGATTTACTCTCAGACTCCCAACTCTCTTGTCTGTTTTTGACAGAGACATGGCTCGGAGAGGGCTCAGGTCCGGACTTGGCAAATGCACTACCCCCAAACTATACCATCCTCAGAAATTACAGAGTTGGGGGGAGGGGAGGGGGAGTGGCTCTCATTGTGGAAAAGGACATAATTTGTTCCTCTTTTCCGGTGGAAAATATATCTGGCTGTGAAGTCATGGGCTTTAAACTGGGTCTTTCATCTCGCCAGACGTGCACTGGACTCCTTGTTTACAGATCACCGGGACCCATTGGCACGTTCTTTGACGACTTACAGGTTGCACTTTCCGTTCCCTGCATGCGGTAAGCGCACTGTCTTTTGCTGGGGGATTTCAATCTGCATATGGATCTGGTAGCGGATCCTAATGCAATCAAACTCCGGGAAATCGCGGCACAGCTTGGCCTTGTTCCTTATATTGATAGCCCCACCCATAATAAAGGCCATATCTTAGACCAAATATTTTCTACTAGGCAGATTGTAGTGTCTTCCCCCTTGCCAGTGCTATGGTCAGAACATTTTTTAATACATTTTGATGTCCCTTACTGTACCACATCAAAAAATGGGACAACTCTGTGTCCCAAGCCTCTAGCACTGCGAAATGCCGCTTTGGCTATCCATTATTTCTTCACATTTAATCCATTTTCTTGATTTTTCATTTTTTCGTCGTACTTTATCATCTTCTTTGTCCACTTAAACTTATACATAGTCACAATCCACAAGTGAGGAATTAAGGCAATTTCCCAAGTTTCTTGCGTTAAAGATGGTCCTTCCGAACCTTTTTCAAAAACACGTACTAGAGCCAGGTTCTTAAAAAAGCAGTTTATTCACTCCCAATGCATTTCAAGCCTACATGGCTCTTCGTCAGGGCTCACTGAAATTTACAATATGCAAATATATTAATGTAACATCTTCTTATTGTATGCTTTTCAACACCATTCTTTACATTTAATTTCACTAGTCAGTTAAAAATTCCAGCTACATATGGCTCCCGGTACATATTTACTTTGCATTTCCCAACATATCTTACAGCGTTTCAAAGACCTCCCTGCTATGTTTAAACAGAGACCGATCTGCCAATGTTCACGTAATGCTTTCATTTCCCTCTTTGAATCAGTGTCTCTAACGTACCTGCTTCCTATCCTTCATTCTGCTTTGACACCGTCCTACTCCTCACCTACTCGCTAGGGCGTGATCCCGAACACTGCAGTTCACCTGTTTTTAAACCTTAGTTCCACCCCTCTTTCTCGTTCCAGTCCTGCGTTGATTACGTAGTGATCACCTGACCTCCATCTATCACTCATTTGCGCTGTCAGACACTCTAATTCCCATAATGCATCATTCCCTTCTACAGCGTGACCCGGTGCCTGTGAATTATACAAAATATCTACATATCATAAAAACATGCGAGATAACTCAGAGTCTGTTGTGCTCAATATAAATATGGAGATTTAGCATTGCTACATATTCAGTGAAGTTGTGTTTCTCTGCGCCAAAACATGCTTTACGAACACTGATGTTCCGTCTCACGTGTGGAATGTAATGTAAAGACACGTTGATTCTTTGCTTCATCTACCGTTTAATTATGGGTGCCAACCCCAGGGCTAAGTTCTACAAGACATCATATGGGGATGGGTTGTGCAACCCATCCCCATATGATGCCTTACTGTACCACGACAGGTCAAAGAGGGCAGAGAGGCGAGATTCGGCGATCAAGAGCCTTCCACCGAATCTCGGTGGATGTACTGACCGATGCTCTGCGCCTCCACCCCTGCGAGTTCACAGATAATCTGGAATTAAATCTGGAGGTGGTTCATAAGTGGCTGATCGCCAGATTTGATGAACTTGCTCCGATGACGACAGCCAATTTAGTCCACTGTCTTGCCTCCGCTCCGTGGTTTACCCCTTCACTTAGGAAAATGCGCCAAGAGTGTAAAAAAACTGAAAGAGTTTGGCGACGAAAATACGAGTGGGAGGATAAATTAAAATATTGTGACACGATTAAAATTTATCACAAACATATTGCTGAGAGTAAAAAAGGATATCTGGAACGTAGAATTGACGAAGCGATCAATAGGAGCAAGGAACTTTTTAGAATAGTTAAGGAGTTTGCATCGCCTGCTGCCTGTTCACCTTCCCACTCTCACTCGGAAGAGTGGATAAGGCAGCTTGCAGCTTTCTTTGCACAAAAAATTAAGACAATCCAGGAGTCTTTTTCTGTCCCAGATCCCACAGTGTCAGGCGACAAATTCACTTCTCTTCCCTCTCTAAGTGAAGACAATAGGCCCATATTTTCGGTTTTTCCCCCTATGACCTGTTCCACCTCCTATGATCTCTTATCCCGGCTTCAGTCAGGCTCACCTTTGGACCCTTGCCCGGCGAAATTTTTGGGTAGAGTGGCTTCAGCTGTTAACAGCTTGCTGAACCCTCTGCTGAATCTTTCCTTGTCCACGGGACTGGTCCCTCCGGCATGGAAACATGCATTGATTCTGCCACTCATCAAAAAGCCTACTTTAGATCCCCTGGAGCATGCTAATTATAGACCGATCTCCCTTCTCCCTGCTCTAGCGAAGGTTGTTGAAAAACATGTGCAGCTCTCGATTACCAACTATATCGAGAGCAACAACATCCTCCATGACACACAATCGGGATTTCGTGCTAACTATAGCACGGAGACAGCCCTTCTGGAGGTTACCGAAGCTATCAGGGAGACGGTCGATCTAGGGGGAAAGGCTATATTAGTCATGCTGGATCTGTCGGCGGCTTTCGACACCGTCCCACATGACGGTCTCCTTTTAAGACCCCAGGAGATCGGGTTTCGTGGGACGGTGTTGGATTGGTTTAAATCCTTTCTTTCGGACCGTCGACAGGTGATCTGGGCGCCACCGTTCTCCGCAGAAATGCCGCCGCTAGAGGTGGGGGTTCCCCAAGGGTCCATTCTGAGCCCCACCCTTTTTAATATCTATATGGCCCCTCTGGCGGCCGTGGCGGAGGATTTTGGTGCCCAGGTCATATCCTACGCTGAAGACACCCAGCTCCTGTTCACCTGCAGGAAGGGAGAGGCTTTTGATGGTGCCAGAATCAAGGACTGTCTCAGTTCGGTCTTTGCTTGGTTCCAACGGCATAGCCTAAAATGCAACTCAGACAAGTCTGAGTTGCTTTTTTTTGGGTGTGCTCCGGATCCATGTTGGAAATCGTGGTGGCCGCAGGACATGTTCCCTCCAGAGAAAGAGTCGACGTTAGCCAAAAATCTTGGTGTGATTTGTGATGTCGACCTTTCTTTTAGAACCCAGATCAATGGACTATCGGGGAAATGTTTCGGCATCCTGAGGATGCTTAGAAAATTTCTCCCGATGCTATCCTTACAATACAAGAAAATCGTGGTTCAGGCGTTGATCGGATCGCGACTCGATTATGCGAACGCATTGTATGCGGGACTGCCGAAATATTTGCTGACTAGATTACAAATAGTTCAGAATTCGGCGGCAAGAGCCATTTTTGGCCTTCCACGTAGAGCTAGAGCCTCCAATTTGCTCAAAGAGTTACTCTGGCTCCCTATCTCCAAATGAATCGTCTTTAAGACCCTGACTTTGGCGTTTAAGGCCCTTCACTCTGTAGGTCCTAACTACATTAGGAAGCGAATGGCTTTTTACGCGCCTAGGAGAATGTTACGATCGGCCATGACAGCTACGATCGTTGTCCCGCCTATCAAACGTGCTCGGATGGGAGGACGGTCTTTCTGCTATCTGGCGGCCCGCCATTGGAATGGGCTCCCGATTTCCTTGCGGAAAACTAACAGTCTTCTCATCTTTAGAAAGGAGCTGAAGACTTGGCTCTTTTCTGCCTGACCTCTGTGACCATTGTGAGATGCTGTTGGTTGTTTTCTGGATTCAGGTCTCTTTGCTAAAGCGCCGGGACACCCTTGGGAATAGCTGTGCGCTATGAAAGTGACCGTACATAACATAACATAACATTTACATGCTACAAAATGCAGTTTGTGACTTGGTCCCCTATGTCTTGCCTCTCCTCTGCAAGCGACTTCTCCATCATCCAGCCTTTCTCTCTCTAATTCTTGCTGTCCTCTACAGCCTTCTGCAGCTTCACCTCAAGAGCCCACTCTAGAAGCACTGTCACAGTGCTGTCTAAGAGACTGCAGCACTGAGAGTGTGGCCAAGAGATGTCGCTATCGGGGGAGTGAGGGGATGAAGGAAAATGTACTATGGGAGAGTCTTCGAAGGGGTCATTGGGGAGAGAATGTAGCCTTACGGCTAGAGCGGTCTAACTCGAAGTTGGGGAACCAGGTTTGAGTCTCGACAACGACACTCAACATCTTGTGAGTCTGAGCAAATCACTAAGGGGCATATTTATCAAACAATGTTTTAGTCGCAAACGCTACAATTCGCAAAAAACAGCGTTTGCGAATACAAAATTGCTAGACGCGATGTATGAGGCATTTTTGCTTCGCATTATTAAGGAATCGCTAATTTAGCGATTCTCAATTTTGCGAAAGCATTTAAGGAATTGCGATTCCCTTAAATGCAATGTAACAAGCACCCAAGTTGTTCAATTTCTCCTTAAGAAATCGCAAATTACCACCAACTTCAAGTTAGTGGTAATCTGCGATTTTCTTTCAAAAATGCACTTTTTGGCATTTTTCAAAGTGCCATCTGGTGCACATATATGCCCTTAGGGTATGTATGTGCGCCATATGAGCACACATGGCCATTTCAGGGTTGCATCAGGCTGTTCTTATGACACCCTTGCACCCTTAACATTTTTCCCAATTTGCGATTCTCTAACTGCGAATCGCAAATTGAGAATGACTTCCCATTCATTCCTATGGGCCTCCTGACCCATAGGAATGAATGGGAAGGTATTCCTTAATTGCATTTTCGCAATTTGCTAATCGCAATTAAGGGATGTCAAGAAATCGCAAAATATTTGCGAATTATTAAATACATCCCGTTTTGCGATTCTCAAACAGCGATACTCAAAAAATCGCTATTTGAGAATCGCAATAACGGAATTTGATACATATGCCCCTAAATCTCGTCATGCATAACAAAAATGAATGTGTCCGTCTGTAACTGAACTGGTGCTCATGTAAAGCTCTCTCATACCTGATATCCTCGGGTCTAGTTCGCGCTATATAAAAACTCTAAAAAATCTAAATAAAAAAAATTCTTCTGAGGGCTTTGATTGGCCACTATCTATTGTGTTAACCAGCAGATGTGACCAGCCTGACTTTGAGGATGCTCTTAGAACTTCTGAGGGACATCTGTGATGCAGTCTCCTCATCCCCCTCATTGAAGCACTTGTTCTCTGCACCTTTACCAAGGTCTTAATAATATTGACTTGAAATGATTGCCTAGTACACAGCACTGCCTACAAAACCCAACAAGCATTTACAATGCAACGGTTTCGCCTTTGAAAAAGTGAGAGCTATTGGCATTGTAAATGACAACATTTTTATTTATGTGTTGGTTTTCAAAACAGATAAATAAATGGCACTGCCATTTACAATGCCAATAGCTTAATCTCTCGCAAATGCCACACACAAACACACAGACCCACAGAGTCCCACACACATACATACCTGCAGAGCCACACACACACACACACACAGAGCCACACACACACACACACACACACACACAGAGCCACACACATACACAGAGCCACAGACACACACAGCCCCCCTCCCCCCATTGGGACTCACCCTCCAGGGCCAGCATAGACGGGAAGTCCTTGCAGTTTGCATAAAATGGAAAAACGGTGATGTTTCAATTTTGCTAAAAGCAGTGCAATTACCACTCTTTCACCCACACACTGTGTTACTCTGGCTGGAATTATGCCAGAAAAGCATATTATAAATCAGTTATCTTACAATCACTTTTCATTTGTAGGGATCGTTTTAAGCATGTTCTTATGTGAGGGTGTTGGTTATTGTTTATTCTTTTTGAGTTTAAACGCATGCCTCTGTTTCGTATCCTATATGTATTTCATGTACTCTGAAGTCCTTATGTAATGCAACCGATTCTATTGTAAGATGCACTGACACCTTCGTGTAAGTATATGCAAAACCATAAATAAATAAATACATACATAAATCTCTACATATATAAATCTCTTGAAAGAGACAGCTCGTTGGTGTTTTGCAGCTTGCACTTTGAGCCTGCTATACCTAGTCAGGTACTTGACGTAATTCCGGGCAGCAGGATGCTCGTACGTTTTAGCATGATGCAACATCAGCAACCTGCAGGTTTCGTCCTAGAGACCGGCCGCTGAGAGCACCCCAATACAGAATGTCTCACCCAGTAGAGAATGGTTCGTTTCCCACAGCGCGGCTGGGATCCTATCCTTACACAACTATGTTTTTTCCATCCTCAATCTTCTCAGGTGAATGTGAGAAGGCTCGATGGTGAAGGGGGTTGTTTTTCCGCTGTTCAACAACACCAACAAATATCTCATGGGGTCGTTTGTCATGATGGGATAGATTGAACAGCAGTAAGGAAGGAGATAGGTGACCCTTGACCTCGCCCACCCCTTTTGAAGAACTCCCTCCCAGACAAGCCTACCTCCCTCCGTGATAGACAATAGGATTCTAGAACGGGGTGCCTCGCCTGCTGGATGAACATGCATGCTGCGCTCCTGGCCTAGATACAGACAGCATGTCCTATCATGCTCCCGGCAGGAGGCACCTGTCAAGCAGCCTCCCAGCAAACAGGCTGCTCAGCCTGAGGACGTCACATTTAAAAACGCCTCGCCCCAAAAAAAGAAAGAAAAAAGAAACAAAAACGCGGTGGTTATTGGTTAAGGCATGCCAGGACCTATCCATTAATACAACAAAATGTCACTGAAAAAAACAAACAACTGAGCATATTTTGGATTCGCAACGCACACAATGCACCCTTTCTTATACGCCCAAAGATATGCCAAAGCATAGTTGTAACATGTAAAGAAACAGCACTGCAGCTTCTTAAAACAGCACACACTTGCTGCAGCCACCACAAAATACATGACTAGATGCAGCGAAATCTGCAAAGCAAACAGTATGCATGACTGAAAAAAAACGTAAGGAGCACCGCACCCCCACTCCCCGCAAGCTTCTAAATAGGGGCAATACAGTAGTATCCTACACAGGGAGTCTTACAATGACCAGAGTTGGGGCTGCCGGGACCCCAGGAAAGATGCACAAGCAAGGAAGAGCACAGTCCGGGCGCCTACCTTTGACTTGGGCGTCATATTCTGCCAGGATTTCCTTGTCCTTCTTGAACCTGGCTGGAGACGTCATGTTTACAGCGTTGTCAGAAAAGGCAATCCGTTTCCTGACGATGCCCCCCAAAAACAGGCAAAGGTGGTTGGTGGGGGGGAAAAAACACTCCGCGCCGGCGATCCTGGGTGTTTCCCTTGGTGTTATCTCCCCCAGATGGAGCCGTCAGTGCAGGGGCTTGGAGGACGACGCAGCTGTTCGCGGAGCTGGAAGCAGGCTGCAGGCAGCGCGTCCCTGCGCTAGACCCGGGGCTTCTCCTGCAGCACCCCTACCCCGAGCACTGGTCTTGCCCCTCAGAGGGGGTAGGTGCCCCACGCAGCCGCATACATCCTCATGTCCGCTCTCCGATGAGCTGCAGGGGCGCAGTCCGGCGCAGAGGAAGCTGCAAGAAACAAGTCAGGTCCCGGGCCGGCAGCCAATCACAGCGCGGCCCGGGAATGACGTCAGGGGGGTGTCCCGGGCCGGCAGCCAATCACAGCGCGGCCCGGGGAATGACGTCACGGGGTGTCCCGGGCCGGCAGCCAATGACAGCGCGGCCCAGGACAAAGGGGCGGGACTTAAAAAAACACCGAGAAACGCCCCCGAATCGCGTTTTCGCAAGAAAACGTGATTGACAGCCTCTGTCTCCCAATGGCTAGCCTCCATTTATGGAGCTAGCCAATGAGAGACAGAGGCAGAACCAAAGCCCAATGTAGGAACATGAGATTTCGCCTTGGGCGCAGCAACTGCTACGCAGTTGCAACGCCAGGCGAAACCTAAAAAGGAGGTACTTGACAATTCATTGAGCTCAAAATAGTACTTGTTTCTTGTGATTTCAGAAACAAACTAGCTATACTTTTTTCAAAAGGATTTTTCAATAGCCTTTTAACCTATAATCTCACAGAACTATTCTGACGGACTAAGCCCTGAAAGTATCCGAGCGCTATACATGAGCACCAGTTGCATTACAGACGGACGCATGCATTTTTAGGCACAGGTAGATTAGGTGATTTGCCCTGAATTCCCACCAGACTCGAACCTGGGGGCATATTATCAAGGGGGTTTATCTCCGCTTTTTTGGCTTTAAAAGCCAAGAAAGCGGAGATAAAATTATCTCCCTATTACCGCTATTGCTTGGTAATATGCCCCCTGGTTCCTCAGCTCCAAAGTCAGCTGCTCTAGCCGTTAAGTCACATCCTCTGCCTCAGTTTAAACCCTTCTGTACAATATCTATCGCAGCCATTAAATAAAGACATCCCTGCAAGTTTCAGCCAATATATAAAAAGTGTAAATGACAAAATTGCGTTAAAACCCATGCACCTGCACAGTTTGCTATGTTTCTCAGAAGCAAAGCAGAGTTTGTTGCACTGTGCCACTGATGGTCATGTTTATGTTTGCCACTAGGTGGGGCACACATCATTACCATTTTCTGAAATGCCTGACTCAAAGATCTTTGTTTTGCAAACTGATTATACAAAAGCTAGACGCAGGCCAGAGGGAAAAGACTTCTGGAAGAAATCAAATCACAGAAAGCTAATAGAAAAGAATGGAAATGAGGTGAATACTTTACTCCTACTGTAGGGGAAACAAAAAAACTCACATCCGATACCCCTCTCAATATTGGGCCAGAAGTACGAGCGTTTTTGCATGCGCAAACCGGTTTACGAACCCGTTTGCGCATGCAAAAACAGCATGGGCCATGTACAAAGCCTATTTAGTGAGTCGCAATTTATTTGCCACTTGCTAAATAGGCTTTCAGACTCTCTATTAGGAAGGGGCATTCGCTTCCTAATAGCAGGCGCAAGCCCATGTATGAATGGTTTGCGACCGCAATTGCGGTTGTAAACCACTCGCAAATTACCACCCTCTTCAAGAGGCTGGTAATGCCCTCGCAAAAGGGAAAGGGTTCCCAGGGGACCCATTCCCCTTAGCAAATGCAGAGGAAAATATTTTTTAAGGGAAGGCTGTGATTCCAGGGACCAATACCCGCCCTCAAAAAATGAAACAAAAAAGTTTCTTATTTTCCTTTTTTAAATGCATCCCTTTAACCGCATCGCTGCGGCGGCTATTCCGCCGCAGCTCTAAGGGGGCGGGGCGGCCGCGCGGCGGCCGCATGCTGATGACGGAACCGCTCCGTCATCAGCCGCGGTTGGCCTGTGCTCATGACGGAGCGGTTCCGTCATGGCCCCGCCCGCTCAATTGAACGCGCCGCGCAGGCGCGAAATCAGCGCCGCGCAGGTGCGGCGACCGGGCCATGACGGAACCGCTACGTCATCAGCACAGCCCAACCGCAGCTGATGACGGAGCGGTTCCGTCATCAGCATGGAAAGGGTTAAGGAAAACGTGCTGCACTAAAAAGAAACTGCTTTAATTAAAAGCAGTCCCAGACATTGTGGTCTGCTGAGCACAGCAGGCCACCATACCTGGGAGGGCTTGCCATTCTCAATGGGGACGCAAATTACGAAAGGCTCATTAATATTCATGAGCCTCTCAATTTGCGACCCATTGGGAATTGCAAACAGTGTTAAACACACTGTTATACATCCAAAATAGCGCCTTGCAAATTGCTAGGTGCACTATTTTGCGGGTCGTCCATCTGGCCCTATATTCTTTACCGCTTCTCTGATTCATTCCAAACCTCATCCTACTATTGTGATCTCCCAAATAACCCTTTCTGAACTCTCCCCTCCTTGGCTCATCCGAAACCTAATTTTACTGCTAAGATCTCCCAAAGAACTCTTTCTAGACTCTTCCCTCCTCCATCCCTCCTTTATCCTATTCAATCAAACTAACAGTCTCATCTGCCCACTGCTCAAATTAACAACTTATATTTCCCTATAATAAACCTTCTGTCCTACTGTTTTTGTTTTGGTGTCAGTTCTTTGTTGTTTGAGCATCCCTATCCAGATCTTGTTCTTGTTTTCCGTTTTTATGCCCCTCACTTTTCCTGCTGCAGAGTAGCAAAGATTCCATGGGTGCTGATGCAGGCAAGGAAAATGGCTCAGTAATGGGTTTTATTGCAGTTGGTATAGTAGAATACAGCAATAGTCAGCTTCTAATGGCCTCTCATGGCTCTGGGCCCCAGTGTCACTGTGCCTGCTTCACCATGAAGAAATAAAATCCTTCTAAGGGGTTCACTGATACACCTGGTCCTTTAAACCATCAAAGAAGAAATTGGCATGGAAGCTGTAATATAAAAACAATGCATTTATTAACCTCACATGAGGGAGACTGCGTCATACGGTACCCTCAGGCCACTGCAGGAGACAAGCTTAGGAGTACAGGGAACAGTGGCCTTACATATGCATAGGTTACATAGTCAGCATAAACCCAATGGGAGGTCCTCGCACATACAAGCATGGTTTTTTGACTAATTTGGGTATACAAAATTTGCTTGCTCAACAAAGTGGGAGGAGAGACATTTCTCCTTACATCAGCAAGAACAGCCTGACAGTTATAACATTAGAGCAGATGCATTCTGACAGCTAGGCCTTTCTGGGCATGTGCAAGGCTCTGGAAGAGGGAGGAAGCACATGGCGAGCAC
Source organism: Lissotriton helveticus (assembly GCF_964261635.1). NCBI lineage: Eukaryota > Metazoa > Chordata > Amphibia > Caudata > Salamandridae > Lissotriton > Lissotriton helveticus. Next base: position 46,828,900 of record NC_136072.1, read on the forward strand.
ATGGCTAACTAAAATGGCTACCAAGAATAAAATGGCTTTCAGCTCATGCTAACAGCGATTCCTGCAATCTTTAACAACCAAGGGTAGCCACGCCCCAGGGCTGAACATGAAAAGAGGCCCATTTTCATGTGTTCAGGTGCAGGATTAGTTAGCAGACATTACCAGAAAGAAATTTGAATAACTCGGATGAGTAAAAATATATTTTGTTACTACCCCAGTGCCTCATTGCCTGTATTTGTTATGGTGATGGCCACTTTCAATGAAATAATTCTGTGCTCTTCGGTCTAAGCAGAATTGCAGCCCTGCTTCAAAGTTTGTTGAATGTCCTGGTTTTTGGTTTTCACAATCTGGCAAGCACACACAAGGAGATTTGGCAATGCAACCTAATTCTAACATGCGGCACCTTCTCCAGTTCTCATACTAGGATAAGAAAACAGAGCTCTGCCAGACTTCTGACTCACTTAATCGCACTGACTCACTCATTCTCCCTCATTCTCATCCAGCCTCACTCACTCTCACTGAGTCCCACTCATTCTGACTCAATCATCACAGATTTTCTATTAAATCATTCTGTCTCACTCATTCACTGTCTCACTCTGACTCATTGAGACTGTCTCACTGACTGTCATTCACTCTCATTCATTCTCACTGGTACTCACTCTTCCTATCACTCATTCTCACTTACTCTGACTCACTCCTTCACGACTCCCACTTTCACTCACACATGGATACGTAGACATAGAGAAATGCCCATACATGCACATGCTCCCTCACAAACACTCACTGCTACCCGAATGCACACAACATTTAAAAGCTTTTTACTTACCTTGCTGCCTGCGATGGTCCCGTTTGGACTCCTGCTCCTTTCTGCTTCCGGTGCTGGAGCATGAAACTGAAACCTCGAACCTGTGCAGTCGCAGGCGCCAGGTTTCAGTCTCTGATTTTTCACCCCACCCTATCCCAACTCTGTGATGAGTTAGGAAAGGTGGCGTGACAGGGTGATTGGCGTGTAGCCATGGGCCCTGCAAAGCTTAAGCCTGAAGCGCCCCTGGCTATCTTTAGCTTTGACACTTTTGCATATAGCAGATGGGGGAGGCACTTGTAGCACTTGTAGTAATAAGGAGGACATAGTGAGGAAGAAATTGAAGTGTTTATTTTAATCTGGATACAACTGAGGTCGACACAACAGAACTGATACAACTAAAGTCAGCATCGCAGAGGGATACATCTGAGGTCGGCTTCACAAAATGGATACAACTGAGTTTAGCATCACAGAACGGATACAACTGAGGTCGGCATCGCAGAACGGATACAACTGAGGTCGGCATCGCAGACTGGATACAACTGAGGTCGGCTTCACAGAACGGATACAACTGAGGTCGGCATCGCAGAACGGATACAACTGAGGTCGGCATCGCAGAACTGATATAGCTGAGGTCGGCACCGCAGAACAGATACAGCTGAAGTCAGTACCGCAGAATGGGTACAACTGAGTTTGGCGCCGCAGAATGAATCTAACTGAGGTTGGCACAGCAGAATTGATACCACTGAGGTTGGCACCGCAGAACGGATACAACTGAGATTGGCACTGCTGAATGGATACAACCGAGGTCAGCACTGCAGAACGTATAAAACTGAGGTTGACACCGCAGAATGGATACAACTGAGGTTAGCACAGCAGAATGGATACAACTGAGGTTGGACCTGCAGAATGGATACAACTGAGTTCAGCACAGCAGAACGAATACAACTGAGGTCGGCACCGCAGAAAGGATTCAACTGAGGTCGGCACCACAGAAAGGATACAACTGAGGTCAGCACCGCAGAACGAATACAACAGAGGTCGGCACCTCAGAACGGATACAACTGAGGTCAGCGTTGCTCAATGGATACAACTTAGGTTGGCACAGGAGAACTGATACAGCTGAGGTCGCCATCGCAGAATGGATACAACTGAGGTTGACACTGCGGAACGGATACAACTTAGATCGGCACCGCAGAACGGATACAACTGAGGTTGGAACTGCAGAATGGATACTACTGAGGTTGACACTGCGGAACGGATACAACTTAGATCGGCACCGCAGAACGGATACAACTGAGGTCGGCACTGCAGAATGGATACAACTGAGGTCGGTACTGCAGAAAGGATACAACTCAGGTCGGCACTGCAGAATGGATACAACTTTCGTTGGCACTGCAAAATGGATAAAACTGAGGTCAGAACTGCAGAAAGCCATTAACTGCCACAAGAAACATTCACCTCACTCATCATTCCCAACCAAGTATCTTTGTGCAGGTTAACTGGGGGAGGAACAAAGAGATGGGAAGGATTGGAGATTGGAGGGAAGGAGTAAACTGAAGGGCGAAGAACTACTTCTCAAAATAACTTAAGAAACAATGCAGAGATGATATATAATTATATAAAGCGAGCATGCACCAGCACTGAGGCGAGCCAGGGTCCTGAGAACGGGGCTGGGATTTCACCAACCCTCGACAATCTTTCTGATGGCCGGTGCAAGCGCCATAATGAGCATGCTTCAGCAGTCAGATCATGTCACAACACTCTGCCTCAGGCTACAGCTGGACAGCATTTTTTATTATATGCAAGAGTGAATAATAAATAATAGATTAATATTCACTCTTGGTATAATAAAAAATACGGATCAAAAAACAAGGAGGGCACAGCACTGGAGCCCATAAGGTGGAGCCGCCACTGCTCTTTCACCCTAGTCCTCACTCACATCCCTGAAGAAAGTCCACTTTTCAAGCTAAGCCATCCCAAATCTTTTCTCAGCCCCTCTAACAATAAAACTAACCCCATCTGCGAATCTCCCTTCTCACTGTCTGCTTCTTCTTGAAATTTTGATTTGAAATACATTCAATTTGAACCAAACGAAACAAACTAGTCACTGATTATCAAACTTAAGAAATCTAGTCTTTTGCCGTTTTTTAGGTTTCACCTGCGCGGCGTTTGAGCTGTGCTTGCAAAATCTCTTTGTATTTTTTTTTTTAAAATCTTAACCTCTTCTGTGCTCGTGACGGAACCACTCCGTCGCGAGCCACGGACGCGCTGTGCTAGTGACGGAGTGGTTCCGTTACGGCACAGCCGCCGCGCCCACGCTGCAGGAATTTCGCACCTGCGCGGGCGTTCTACTGAGCGGGTGGGCCGTGACGGAACCACTCCATCACAAGCACAGTGTGCCCGTGGCTCGTGATGGAGTGGTTCCGTCACGAGCATGGCGGCGCCACGCGGACCCCCCTCCCCCCAGCGCCGCGGTGGAATTACCGCCACAGCCAAGGGGTTAAAAAGGGGCTCAGAACGCGCCTAATACTTACCTGAACTTACCATTCATTGATTCCAACGTTGCTCTAATTAACACACTTCTGATTGGCCAGCACTTCCTCGATACTTCATCTGTGTTTACTTCCTGATCTGCTCTGTTGTTCATGCTGTGGAGCTTGGCCCAAGTACAGCTTCTGGCCAGTGTCTAGTGGCCAGTGTCCTTCCACTGGCCATAAGAACTCTTTTTTTCATTCTAGACCTGCATTCATAGAGAGTGCATATGCCTGCAATCTCTCTCGTTGACCCCTGTCCTCCACCAATTTTTTCAACCCACCCCACCATCGTTTTTAAGCCCACTCCACCCACTTCACGCTCTCTTCCTGCTCTCCATTGTTTCTAACCATTTTCCTGCAGTCTCTCTTACTGACCATCGCCCTCCACCATTGTAACGTACAGCGTGCTGCACATGCAAAGAGTAGCAGTTATTGGTTAAAAACATGCAGAACATTTGCGCTCCGAAGGCCACAGCTTTTGGTCTCTTGTTGCTGCATATGTACATGATTACATGCAGGGCACAAATCCTAAAAAAAGAAGTGGGGGGACGCTGACGTCACAACAGGAAGTGACGTCACGAAAGGTGGCTTGCACCATCAGATTTATTGCCTCCCCTCGCTCACCCCTTAGATGCGATTGCATCGGAGAAGCCAGCGCGTGAGCAGCGTTCTGAATGAGCTCCGATCTCACCCCAGAGAGGCCAAAGAATGAATTTGTGGCTCCATGTGCTCCAGTTATCGAGCTCCCGGTAAAATAAGTGGGGGGACGCCATCCACCCGCGTAGTACCCCGACTCGAGCCCTGATTACATGTATTATTTCTCCAGTATGAACACGTGCGTGTCACTGCCACCCCGCCTGAGTAAGGTGGGAGGTTCCCACACAGGGTTTTTCTTCCCGCCTCCCGAGCTCATAAGTCCAACTGACTCCGCTCAACTCTGCATCCCTACCAGACTTCAACATATGAAAGCGCAGAGACACAATTGAAAAGCTACAAATGACAAGCTGTGCAAGGGTAGCGGAATGGCAGTGGTTAATTTGTAAAAAAACATAAGTGCCGGGGCTCTCGTCAGGAGGCAGCTTGAACCAGCCCATTTCTCCTGTGAGCGCCGCCTAAAACAGAACCAGCTACTAGCCATGAAAGTGGGAAGGGGATGTGGCGTAATGGCCAGAGTTGCTGACTTTGGAGCTGGGTAACCACGTTCGAGTCTCAGCCTCAGCTCAACATCCTGGGCAAATTACTTAATCTCCCCTTGCCTACCATAAATGAATGTGTCCTTAACTGGTGCTCATGAATTAGCACACTGCAGAATGGGCTGTTCTGCCTACAAAATTCTTCAAATGGGTTGTAAAAAAGCACATAGAACTAGTTTCAACAAGCATTGGCAAAGCCCATAGGTTTTGCCTCTGTGGAATCTTTTGGTTGTGTCAATGCTTTTTTAGACATGTTACACAGCAGCACAAGCTTTTGTGTAACACGTCTTAAAGTTAAAAAAAAACCGCTATGATGGCATGGCTGCATCATAGCGCTTTGTTTAACTTTAGGACATGCTTCACAGTAGCTCGTGCTGCTATCTAACATGTCTAAAAAAATTGACAAAACCATTAGATTTCGCGGAGGCAAAACCTATTGGCTTTGCCAAAGCTTGTTCTAGCCGTGCCTTTATTTCCGCCTGGAGTCAGTTTTTGTGCATGTAATTCACACTTACACATACAACAGTTTTGTGACTAAGGAACATTGTTAGTTACTCAACTCTACCAAATCAATCAATCAATCAGGGATGGTCTTCCCCGGGAGGGTCTCAAGGCCCTGGGGGGAGGGGTTTCAGTCAGCTCCGAGGTCATCTGAAGAGCCAGGTCTTGAGGTCCTTTCTGAAGGTTTGCAGTGTCGGGCTTCGTCTGATGCATAGGGGGAGTTTGTTCCAGGTCTTGGCCGCGATGTAGGAGAAGGATCTGCCTCCCGTTCTGGCTCTGCAGATATGGGGGATTTTGGCCAGGGAAAGGTCGGCGGAACGGAGGTTTCTCTTGAGAGTGTGGAAGGAGATTCTTTCGTTAAGGTATTGGGTCTGGTGTTGTGGAGGGTTTTGTAGGCCTGTGTGAGCAGCTTAAAACGTCACTCTTTTTTTGACGGGGAGTCAGTGGAGGTCTCGGAGGTGCTTGGTGATGTGGTCGTGTCCTGGGATGCTGAGGACAAGTCTGGCTGGGCGTTCAGGATGGTCTGGAGTTTGTGAAGGTGAGATTTGTTGATTTCGGCATAGAGAATGTTTCCGTAGTCCAGCCTGCTGGTGATGAGTGCGTGGGTGATGGTCTTTCTGGATTCGGGGGGATCCATTTGAAGGTCTTGAGGAGTATGTGCAGGGTGTTGAAGCATGTGGAGGGTACGGCGTTGATCTGTCGGTTCATGGTGAGAGTGGAGTAGAGTATGATGCAGAGGTTGCGGGCATGGTCCGTGTGGGTGGGTGGGTTTCCGAGGGCGAGGGGCCACCAGGTGTCATCCAACTCGGTGGGGTGGATCCAAGGATGAGGACTTCCGTTTTCTCCGAGTTGAGCCTCAGGCAGCTGCTGCTCATCCAGGAGGCGACGTCCTTCATTCCTTCCTGGAAACTGTGTCTGGTGATCTTGGGTTCCTTGGAGAGGTAGAGGATGTGCTTGGTGTCGTCGGCATAGGATACTATGCTGAGCCCACGTTTTCTGACAATGGTTGCGAGGGGGGTCCATGTAGATGTTGAAGAGCATGGAGATGAGGGAGGATCCTTGGGGTACTCTGCCTATGATCTCTGTGGGTTCGGAGAGGAAGAACAGGAGTCCTATTCTTTGTGTTCTGCCGGAGAGGAAAGAGCATATCCAGTTTAAGGCAGTTCCCTGTATGCCGGCGTCCGGTGGCTAGTGTGTGGTGGGAGACGGTGTCGACAGCTGCTGAGAGGTCTAGTACGATGAGGGCTGCGGTGTGGCCTTGATCGAAGAGTGCATGGATGTCATCTGTGGTTGTTAGAAGGGCGGTCTTTGTGTTGTGGTTACTGCGGAATCCAGATTGAGATGAGTCGAGGATGTTGTTGGATTCTATGAAGTGCATTAATTGGTTATTTTCTCTGTGACTTTGGCGGAGAAGGGGAGGAGAGAGGTGGGCCTGTAGTTCTTGAGGTCCGTCGGGTCTGCTGAGGGCCTCTTGAGAAGGTGTTTGACTTCAGCCAATTTCGAATCATCAGGGAACGTGCTTGTTTCGCGGGTGCAGTTGATTGTCCATTGGAGTTCTGGTGCGATGGCGGAGGTGGCTCTGTTGAAGATGTGAGGTGCGCAGGAGTTGGTGGGTGCTCCAGGGAGGATGCTCCTCATAGTTTTTGCGGTGTCTTCTGTGATGACAGGGGTCCAGGTGACGAGGGTCGGCTGGGTGGCGTTGCTGGTGGGAGGTGTTGAATCAGCACCTTGGTCTTGGTCGAAGTTGTCATAGAGTGTCCTGATCTTGTGGTGGAAGAAGGAGCTGAGTCTGTGGCAGCGGTCCTGGGAGGGAGGGACGTCGGAGGTTTCGCTGTGGGGTCTGATGAATTCTTGTAAGATGGTGAAGAGTTCCTTGAAGTTGTGGGAGTTGGAGAGGATTCTGTCCTGAATTAAGTTTCTCTTCGTAGATCTGATGAGTTTGGGGTGTGCCATTGTGGCGGCCCTGTAGGCGGTGTGCGCTTCTGGGGTTTCGCTTTTCCTCCAAAGGGCCTTTGCAATGCTGTGATGCACAGTTATCAGAGGGAGAAGGGCCAGTGAGGGATCATAGAAGGATGGGACACATTAAACAACAACAAACAACATTACATAAAACATCTTTCATTGCAAGTAGAAAATAAACCCTATAAGAATGGAAAGAAACATGGGCTCACAATTTTGACCAAGGCATGCTTCTTAAAGCACCTTGTGCATCAGGAGTCTGCTGTGGGTGGGGGTGCCCTGGTCGCTGTTGCCGTTAGAGAGAAAAGGCACAGTGGGACCCATCATTGAATTATGTCAAACAACTAAACCTCCAATAGACAAAGAGAGTGGCAATGGTGAAGTAGTGGGTGGGAGACATAAAGTTTTTATTTTTACTTTGGAATCTTTGTCAGCTTACCAAGTAAAAAATAAAATAGAGAAAACGCCTGCTAAAGGTAGGCCAAAATTCTAAAGTAAAACATTTTTGCATAAAAAATCTCTTGAAAAAAAGTTTTCCAAGTGGAAAATATATCCAATGACCTAAGTTGGAAACTCAGCACACATGGCAAACTGCTTGAATTGCAATGTTATGTATCACCTCTGAGGGTGCAGTTGCCAGCGAGGTTTAAAGTGGGATGAAAAAAAACTGGGGGGTCCCTCACAGGGGCGTGGTTGGTGTAATTAAGGGCTTGGCTTAAAAACGACGGAGCTAGAAATCTGTGCTTAGCATAGTGTGCCACCCAACTGGTATTCTGCTGTTTCTGTCATTGAATCTAGATATATAATACAAGTAACATTACACCTACAACAAGCCAGGACTATTAGCTTTGTCACTGGTTGTTAGTTGCATAAAATAAACAAACAACAACTATGGATTTGTTATATAAAATAATGAAAATGCTTCAGTTCTGAAATGATGAGACTGTGAAAGAACTATAACGAGTCTCTTTGAAGTTGCATCAAAGGCAGTGAAGGGTGGCACTGCTGCAGAGTTAAGATTTTTTTTCACCCTGAGGGTGAGGGCAAAAATGGAGAGCCCGATAGGTACCCGTCTCAGCACCTGCTTTGTAGAACTGCCGGTGCTGAACACCGGCAGGACCCGGCCCACTTTAAGCCGTGGTTGCCAGAAAGGATTAAAAAAAAACAACAGGGAATGCAGGCTAAAAAGTTGGGCAGAGATTCTGGCCAGAACATCACATATGGTCACAGCACTCCTCCTCTACACCTCGATTCTTTATGGAGACCCTGTTCTTAAGGAGGGCTATGCAGGACAAGGGTGGTTGACTTTCCTCAACCTGCTCCATATTATTTCAAGCATTCCACCAACACTTTTTTGTTAAGTGGCCAAGGTGTGCCCAGATGTGGGTCATGTACTCACTGAACCACTGGAACCGAGCTGAAGCCTACTGAAGTGTCTAAATAGGCCGAAACTGGTCTGCGGTTGCTTGTGCGCTGGTTCAGAGGCGACCTGGCCTGATAGTTTTGGCTGAGCTGTTCCTATTCGAGCATAAACAAAGGCTGATTTGCATATGGTTGGGTCTTGTCTGATGAATAAGGTGGCCAAAAAGCAGCGGACTGTATGCGGTCCAAGGAATTACCAACAGTTGAGATTAATTCAAGCATTCCACCCTTCACTTTTTTGTACCCCTCAGTGCTTCTCAAAGGCATCACCTGGGCTTTCCCGGCCACAGTGCAGTCCTTATTCAGGTGGAAACAGATTTCTGTCTGAATTAGGGTTTTCAAGATACTTGTAATTATGACCTAACAGTTTACTGCCAAAGATGTTCTCATAAGAAACATTATTTAGATTTAAGAAAGTATGCAATATAAACTTTTGGTAGAGATCATGACTTTTACATTGATGTCTCAAAGCACCAAACTTCATAACTTATCCAAAGTTTTCCTTAGGTCTTTTGGAAGGTTGCCTGAAAAAATATTTGTGTGCACCTAAACAGACCCCATCTTCGACTGGATCAGTTATCAGTGATTTGGAACATTGGAAATGTATTGCTAGGAGCCACACATGGTTGCATATTAATCAAGCACAGCGTTAAAATTATCGCGCTTTAGCGGCAGAAAACTGCCTCTAAAGCTGTGATAATGGGCTTGATAATACGCCCTTGAGAATTCCAATAGAAGCCCATGTTGACACCAGAACATGGGCGTCTATTGGAATTCTCAAGGGCCTATTATCAAGCCCATTATTTTCGCTTTAGCTGCAGTTTTCTGCCGCTAAAGCAGTGATAATTTTAACGCCGTTTCTTGATAATATGCCCCATGGTTCTTAGTGTTAAGCGTATGAGGAAGTTTAATGAAACAAAGTACACTTTTAATCTGTGGAAATGCCTTGATCAATAGAAAGCCAAATTAGTAATTAGTGGTTTGCAAAATTCACATAATTTGCTTCTGTTAAATTACTTTAAATTTTGGGAAGACTTTGCGGTAAAAAATATTGCCAAAACCACAATTGCCGTGAACAACAACATGTTCTTGCCGCTGGTGTTGTTCCCACACGTCCATACTCTAATTTTGAAATGGCTGTGGTGTAATTACCCGACGCAATGGTGTAATTTTGCTAATTTCACGTAAAAGATGTAATTTAAATTCCCTGAAATCACACAAATTACGCCAGCGTGATTTAAATTTCGCCCAGGCCTCAATTTGTCAGAGGGCAACTAAATGGGTGCCTAGATGGATCATAAGACAGATATAGACACAGTTAAATGGGGTAGTCACAATACCATTTTTAGAAAACATATCATCAAAATAGAGGGATAAGTAGTTAATTATGGAAGGGGCAGACCTAGTGTAGCTGCCAGCAACCGAAGTCCTACTGTGAATCATGTTATTGCCACCCCCAAATTAAATTTTTTTTTCTTATTTTTTTTTCACCAGTTTGGTACTATGCAGAACTAATTCCTCTGTGTGGATGGGACACCCCGGATCATGGTAATTTATGCTGTGGCAAGCCCACAGTGAACCACGTGGCTAGTTTTTAAGACATGCATGTCTGATTTCGAGACAGGCATTTGGGGCCTCATTTATGAGGCCTTGCGTCAGTTTTGCGCTTCCGATGCGTCACTTTTTGTGACGCTTCAGCAGCGTAAAACATGCCTCCTGTTGCGCACTATTTACAAAGTGACGCATCTAAGCAGATGCGTCGCTTTGTAAACCCCTGCGCTACATTATACCTGCATCAGGTATAATGTATGCAGGGGGGGCGTTCCCCCGTAAAAAGCCTCGTAATAGTGACGCAGTGAAATCTATGAGATTTCACTGCGTCACTTTTAGGACGCCGTTGCGTCAAAATCTTGCGCCTGCCTCACAGCACGCGTAAGACTGACGCAGGCCCTTTCACATGGGGCTTTCCCCATGTGAAAGGATGCATTGCTGGAGTTGCGTCACTTTTGTGACACACTCCAGCAATGCGTGACTTTTGCGCCTACAGATACGTCAGAAATACTACGTATTTGTAACTCCTTGCGACATGATGCGTCATACTGTAAATATGACGCATCAAGTATGTCGCAAGGAGTGCGCACTGAGAAGTGACGCATCACTGCTTTCACGTAGCGATGCGTCACTTTTCATAAATGAGGCCCTTGGTTATTATTATTTGCAAAACTGAAGGAGAATTACAACAAAGTACAATACTCAACACTTTTGTTAAGGCTAAACACAGAAATAAATTATAGTAAGATCCACCCTACTTAATGAAAATGTGGTAACAAACTAAGAAAACTTCTAGAAAGTTCGAAAGTTTTCTATAGACCTTTTCAAAGGCTGGAAAAAAAACTTTTCACCTTCCTGCACATGAACAATCATTCCCTGCAACACAGGCACCCTTGTACTAGGCTGCAATGGTGCCTGCGTTGATTGATTGATTGATTGATTTATGGATTTGTAAAGCGCAGCGAATGCCCGGAGGCGTCTTGGCGCTAAAGGACACTGAGGGATGTGCAGGGAAGGGGTGTGCAGAAGTAACATTAAAGGTCTGCTAGGAATAACCATGGGGCATATTACCAACGATTAGCGATATTTATCGCTAACGAGGCTTAGCAACGAATTTTTTAACGCTAAGCATCGCCGGAAATTATTGCAGAGATAACTTGCTATTAGCAAGGTTTATCTCAGAAGTGATAAAAAATCCTCGTGCTAACTGCCAAATGAGAGATTATCACTGGAAAACCAACGATGATCTCTCGAAGTTTGGGGTTAGCTTCATGATAGGGGCTCACAAACCTAGCCATGATATCCACCTTCCATAGGATATCATGGCTCAGTCAGGAAAATACCAGGTGTAAAAAAAGCAGCGCTAACCGCGGTTTGCGCTGCTTTTTTTTATCACTAACAGGGTTAGCGAACTCCTTGATAATAGGAGAAATGTCGCTTAACAACATTTCTCCTACTATTTTTCTCTGGAACGCCCCCTTTGCATCTCATTAGAGATGCAAGGGGAAGCGTAGAAGAAAAGGGTGCTAACATGCCAATTTGCGTGTTAGCACCCTGTTGCTGATAGGGAGATAATTTTATCTCCGCTTTCTTGGCTTTTAAAGCCAAAAACGCGGAGATAAATCCCTTGATAATATGCCCCCATGTTTTTACTGATTTCCTAAATGCTTTAAGATTCAGGCTGTTTTTAATTGTTAGTGGAAGGAGATTCCACGATGTTGCAGATCTTAACAAGAAGCTCCTTCCACCCCCCGTGCCTGCTTGAACCTGGGGACGTGCAACCGCTTTAGTTGTGCAGATCTAAGGTTCCTAGGCGGCACATAGAATTTTATGCGTGACGTCAGGTAGGAAGGACCCCTGCCCTGGAGCGCCTTGAACGTGATGCACAATGACTTAAAGATTATTCTTTTTCTCACTGGCAGCCAGTGAAGAACTCCCGGTTGTTGGGATATTGATTCATGTTTGGGAATATCCAGAATCAATCTTGCTGCTGCGTTCTGCAGACGTTGGAGCTTTTTCAAATATTGTGTTTGGATTCCCACGTAAAGGGCATTTCCATAATCTAGCCTGGAGCTAGCGAGGGCAGTTACCAATGATTTTAAAGCATCAGGGTGGATAAAGGAGCGGATCCTTGTAGGCGCTAGGCAGCTAAATTTAGCGCCCGTGCTAGTGGAAATGCAGGGGTGCGCCGTATGGCGCAACCCCGTGTTTTCAGCATGTCGGAGCGCAGCGTTACTAATTGTGGCGTAACACCGCGCTCCGCCATTCTCTTGTGAATTTTCCCCTAGATCATTTGCTCTGGTTAGAAATTGTAAAGTCAGGAAAGAAAACAGCATCCAGCTTTTTTTGAAGAATCCCTGAACAATTTGCAAATCAGGTAGCCTAGAGCAACACCCAACTCTAGGGACCTCTTACATAAATGAAATCAATTGGACGACGTTTTATATTTAGATGAATTGATTTTACACGTAATGCATTCTATTTTCGCGGTGCTCTTTTTAATATTTTTACTGCTCTATACACAATGATTTTGATTAAGCACGAAATTAAAATAAACTAAATTAGAAATTAGAAATTTAATCCATAACATGTAAACTTGACGTTAACAGAAGGGAAAATAATGGAAACAAATCAAAAACGAAACTCGGTGCAACATCACCACACACAGGCAAGATTCATCGTGTTTAGTAGATGAATCTTTGTCAATCAAAATGAAATGTTTATTTTGACAGTCCGTGTATATATATATATATATATATATTTATTTTGCGTATTTTGGATTGAAGCATTCCGTCTCTTTTAGCATGACGCAAAGGACTGTAGCGCCTTCTAAGTACGCAGTGAGTGAGTAATAAAACTCATACAATAAATAGAGACAGCCACGGCCAGCAGGAAAGACGCGGGCATGAAAGGGACAGGCAGCTAGATGTTCCCGGCGTGTGTCACGGCGAGGTCAGGGCAGTGCTTAATTTAAGCCGGTGCTTTCTGGTGCTCAGTACCGGCACTTAATCCTCAGCACCGGTGCTTATAGCACCAATTAAGGGCACACTCATTTGGAAGGCAAGTGAATTTCCACAGAATAACAGGATGTTGAGCCACGCCGAGAGTCAAACCCGGTTCCCCAGCTCGGAAATCGGCAGCTCTAGCCATTAGGCCAAGTCCTCTCCGGAATAATAAGTGCCGGGTCTCTAGTCAGGATGCAGTTTCCACCAGCACATTTCTCCTGTTAGCGCTGCCTAATGAGGAGAGCTCTGGCACTTATTATTTTACAAATTAACCACTGGGTCAGGGCATCCCACAGGCCCCATCACCGGAAGTGAAGATGGTTACAAGCCAGCTTTAGAACTTTCTTCAAGAGATGGGGGTAGTAACACGTAGTATCTTTAGACTGGACCCCAGGGGCCTGGGCCCTCCAGCCAAGCCGGGGGCCTGCCTTCAAAGTTCTTCACACTGCCCGGATATGACGTGATTCACTGGTCTTGTGTCTGTATTGGGGCTGCCATTTCCAGCAGGTATCCTGGGTGATTAATAATGCCAGAGTTTTGACATTTCCAAGAACTGTAAATTACAAATGTATTCCTGGATGTGTTTACTAAGCCTGCGAAGCCTGTTGGGGACTTGAATCCAGTAGCAAGTTTTCTGCTTTTATTTCTTGTGTTGGACGTACACCTTCTCAACTCTCAGCTTTGGGAAGGAAGTGAAAAATGCCTGGATCGGGGGAATGGAAGGCGAAAGGGCACGGCGAGGGCTCAGGCCTTTTAAAATAGATTTTAAGACTATGTATTAATTCAACTCACACATTATGCTTCACCCTTCTTTGCGTTTTTCGGTCGATTGCGAGGCATGCTGTATTGAGTTAAGGACTTGAAGCTCCGCCCGCATTTTTTATTGGCTTATGTCATTGTCCACTGTAAACTGTGGCTGTTCATTGGTCAAAAGGCTTAGTAGTCCCTCCTTAGTACTGCCTTGTCTCATTTTGTAACCTCCCATGGCAACACTCCTTGTTACGTGTGTTGTTATTCTGTAGGCTTTAATTATAGCCTCTGAGCGCTATTTTCTCAAATAGCTTTGTCCTGCCAGCTGTTGCAGGCAATACATGCTCTCTCCTAACGCTTTAAAAAAAAATGTATAGCATGAATTTGCAATGCAATAGGTCTCACATTTGTGAGATTTTAAACTATTGGCATTGTAAATGACCATACCTTTTATTTATCTGTAGTAAAAACTGCACATAAATATAAGGCATTGTGATTTACATTGCCAATAGCTCAAACTCTCATAAATGTGAGACCTATTGCATTGCAAATGCTTGTTTTACTTATTTCTCTCATAAAGGTTGACTCCCACCTTTGACCTGGCCCAATCCCAGGTCTCCGCCCCCTCTTGCCCCAATTTAACATTTGTTACCACAAAATAAAAGAGATATGAGCTACTCCTTCTTAAACCAGGGTGGCATGGCAGAGAGTCAAATCATCTCATGCTGATGTACCTAGTTGCTCTTTGCTTTCAATGACTCCCAGGCATCTATTACTACATCTTTCACTGACTGCATGTGTGCCATCTTTGACTGCATGCAGGGTAGCCAACTTAAATGCAACCTGGAGAAGACAGAAATAACCCAAATTGGATCACATCTATCTAATTGATGGGAAGACCTTTGGCCCCCACGATGCCAGTCGATCCCCCTCCAGCTACAATGCCTAAAAACGTAGGGGTGATGTTGGACTCAGCCCTCTCTATGCGGCTCCTGTTCTCGATGTTGGCGGGCAAATGTTTTGCCATGCTCTGCACTCTGAAGAAATTTCTTCCCCTCCTTCCTTGTGAAGCTAGGATAGTGGTGATTCATGCATTGATCACTTCACGCCTTGATTACGCTAACACCGTTTACTGGGGAATTGCTGACGTGTTGGGAAACCACCTCAGGGTGCCCAAAATGCAGCATCTGGGCTTTTTCTATGTCTGCCCAGAAGTTCTTCCATCGTGTAGGCTCTTGCAGCTCTCCACTGATTGCCCGTCAGTAAACGGATCCTATTCCAAGCCCTGGTCCTGGTTCATAAGGCAGTGTACCTCTCCAGGTCCAGATATCTGCCATAGAGATTTGTATAGTGTCTTCCTACCAGAGAGCGGCGCTCTGCATCGGCCTCACTTTTGTCGATTTCCCATTTCAAACGTGTCCGAAGGGACAGCAAGGCTTTCTCCTTCGAGGCAGCTAAAGTCTGGAATCAACTTCCACCTGATCTGCATTTGATTCCCCTTGAGACTGTATTCCACAAGAAACTTGAAACCATTTTTTTCTGTGAGATGTTAAGGGCTTGTGTTTTGAGGTGCGTACCTAAGGACTCCTTTTGGAGTAGCCGTGCACTGTATAAATCCCTCATTCATTCATTCAGTGCAAGACCAGGAAACCATAAGTTGAAACCTCTGGAAACATGACCATGCGCCACCAGCCTTGGCACTTCTCCACCTCCTCCCAGGAACACATGTGAAACTCTTTGTATCACCCACTAGGCCAATTGGAATAAATCATTCTTGGCTGATTGCCAAAGTTGGTCCCACTAGACTCCAGCCAAAGGCCTGCGATTGGCCAGCTTGCACCTTATTCATAAATGTGCCTGGAGTCATAAGAACCTTGGAGACAGATCTCTTCGCATAGAAGGTCCAAACAAACTTGAAACACATTAATTCCACCTTGCAAGCAGAACCCCACAACCTCCCCTCCATGGAACACCAGAAAACAGAGCTCTAAAGTGGCTCTGCCTGAAGACCCCGGCTTACGTTGGTGGCGAATGACGCACAGAATACCAAATCGGTGTAGTTGTTTCTGCACTTAATTGACTTTATAAGCACTTTTTCTGTGCTTACCCTCTGGGGGCCGTCATGAGTCACGGTGGGAGTGTGCGCACGATGGCCGGGGGACGTCCGAGCCACGCCCAAGATTGGAATGTCCCAGCACAGCGGTGGAATTCGCGCCACAGCGAAGCGGTTAAAGGTCTAACTTTTTGTGCTTGTTCTACTCATCCCCACCTCCATGAGGGGGATATGGTGATATGCAGTGCTTTACAAAAACTCAAAATAAATAAACATGGGGCTGGGGGAGCACAGCTTCTCTGGGGGTAAGAGCCAGCCAATCCATGCCAGCCTGTGAAGAGCTGCTTCCAATAGGTACCAAGCTCCTTTCATTATGTCTAGAGAAGCACTAGGTGGGGACGGCAAGAGAGCCGGACAAAGTGGAGGAAGAGGACACTGGAGAAAAGCAGCTCACCTGGGAGCCGAAAGACGGCTTTTTCCAAATAATGGAGGGAATATTCACTACAAAAGCATTTCACCCCAGAGAGCAGAGACGTTGTCTGAGCATTATGTGCGACAGCAGGCCTTACCTGCAGATAACTGACTTCTATTTAGCTCCTGCACGCGGAAGCTCTTTGGGAGTGGAGGCGCGGACTGCACTGTCACTCTGACATGGGGGTTCTGTGTATACCATAGCAACATGAACAGCTACATGGATTTATCATCTCCCTTTTGAAAAAAAGTTTATTTTTCTGCTGCAATTTTAAAGAAAAAGACCAAAGTTCAGAATGTTGGTCCATATACTGTACGAAATCTCAGAAACCTACAACTTGCAGCATCCCGGTCACTGGAAGTCATAGGGTAGGGTCCGAGTGCCAACCACAAGCCGCCCTTTATGCAGACAATCTCAGAGCCCTCAGCCTACAAGAGCAACAAAACACCAGCAAACCCCAAGAAACATAGGGACCGATTCACAAAACTAACTTTACACAAAATCCTAAACGTACTACTTTTGGTATTCACAGAAGGCACTTACTACTTTTTGTATTCACAGAATGGATTTGCGACTACTAATTTCACGTCCACACTCGGGCCGGAAATTCCGGCCCGGGGGCGGAGCTTCCGGACAAGAGGCGGAGTTTCCGGCCAAGAGGCGGAGCTTTCGGCTCAGAGGCAGAGCTTCCGGCCCAGAGATGGGGATTCTGGCCGGAGGCGGAGATTTAGCCATGGCCGAAATCTCCACCTCCGAAAAGGAAGCTCCGCCTCCAGGCTGGTAGCTCCGCCTCCGGGCTGGAATTTCCGGCCCGAGTGCAGACGTAAAGTTAGTAGTCGTAAATCCATTCTGTGAATACCAAAAGTAGTAAGTGCATTCTGTGAATACCAAAAGTAGTAAGTGCATTCTGTGAATACCAAAAGTAGTAAGTGCATTCTGTGAATACCAAAAGTAGTAAGTTTAGGATTTTGTTTTAAGTTAATTCTGTGAATCGGACCCATAATGTGTATGTTTGTAAAGTGCACATTCACCCAAGGGTATCTTGGCACTGAATAACAGAGGTATATTGTTACCCAACTCAATGGTATTCACTTTATCGACCTCGAAAGGATGAGTTAGACCTGCTGGAATTAGAACCTGTGACCATGAAGTCAAACACAGGCTCCTACAGTGGATGAATTAGTCCACGAAGCCAACAGATCTAAAAGTGGTCAATCATTAGATCCATCTACCATCAAACCCTGGGCATTCCCCGTAAAGAATGAGCGTTGGCCCTCCACCGTAAGGTCATTCCGTTGATGCCCCTGCCCATGACAAGGGCGGGTTGGGTTTTCTCCAAAGAGAATTAACTGAGACTTGACAGGTGATAGTCAATCTCATAGACCTTTCCTATCACATCTTGTATAATTTTCTTAATTAAGGAGGTTCCACCCCAACAGCAGCACTTCAAGGAATTGCATGAAGAGGGTATCACAATAGAGAAGGCACTTAGGACCTCCTTTGAGAAGAAGGATAGTTTATGGCAGCAAAACCTTGTTTGTAGGACAGCTCCAAGTGGACTGTACCCCCAACAACACTTCAACCAACTTGAGGATGCATGAAGTTCAAGACAAGGGGATAGCACCAGTTGTACAACAATTTGTCGCATACTCGTGTTTCTGTATTTCTAGACAAACCCTTCTACCTCATTTTTCACTCTGATTCCTTCAGCTACGTCCCGGAGGAGGGTTCTCACTGGTGCATATATGTGCATCACACAATGTCCCAGTAGCATATTCTGCACCTTCTCACCTTCTCCTAAGACTCACTCTTGCTTACATTAAGGAAACTTGTTAGGTTTCATTTGGCGACCCCCTTTTCTCCATTTGGCTAAAATTCTGGGGGTAGCAATGCATGTCAGATCGTCGGTCATTGGTTGTACGTCAGGATATTGAGGTAAAAAATATCGACCTACAAAAATAAAAAACAAAGGTTAAAGTGACATTATAGTTAGGCCAACCCCCCAGCCCCAACATAAACTAACCCCTGCCTTTTAAAAAATAAATGTTTTTCTGATCTCACTGGACTCTTGCAGGAGCCAGTGGGCTCTGCTAATTCCCAGGGGATTTCCGCAGAATTAATTTGTGGTCTTCCTGGTGCCGGGATCGGTGTACCCCTACTCTGCCCCCATATACCTTATTTTATTATTATTTTCAGGAAATGTGGACCGAGTCCTGCTCCTTTAGTGTCGTCCACAACATTTTTGTTCAGTTTGTGGCACGCCAGTTTGAACGCAAGACTCGCAGGAGCCTCTTGCTCCTGCGGAAGTGAAGCAGCATATTTTAAATTATTTTTTGGGGTGTGCCACGATCCTACAGGACTTTTACAGGAGCACGCAGGTCTCCCCTGCCCCATGAGAGTCCTATGGGAGTGCACTGGCTCTCACGACCGTCCTGCAGGATTGGAAAATCGTGAATGTCTGTGGTGGGTTGGCCGTGTACCGGCGGTTACCCTGCAGCGTACCGCAGAAGGAAATGGATGTCTGAGGGGGTGACTACCCATGGGGGGCTGGTCACAGGTCGTATGCATTAGGGGGTTGGCATAGCTACATATGTTAATAAAGTATTACTTTACGTAAAAAAGAAAACCTAGAAATTCACTGAAGGAAAGAACAGCTAAAGTGATGTTATAGTTAGGTATGGTAATACATTTTTTTTATCTTGCATTAAAAAAACTTAGACATTCACTGAAAGAACCAAAGGTGACATTATAGTTAGGTGAAAATGTCAGTTAAACATAACATTTTAAACTTTAAAAAAATTGAAATTCACCAGTTATAATTATTTCATGTAACTATAACTTTCAAAAACAAAGTAGAACGGCCAGAAACTGAAGATATCTGACGTGAATGGAATACCGGCACCTCTAAAGGTTATTAATAAAACCCTCACACACCAACCTGGTTGGTGTCATGCTTCATCATCGGGTCCCAGCCAGATGGCCGAATGCCACCTGGCTGTGCTGCAACACCTGAATTACAGTGGAGCTGGTTCTTTGAGGTGATGTGATGTGTGACTAAGTGAGTGAATTAACCATTAAAAATACCTCCGGAATACTGTCTGTTACTTTATTCTTGGAGTCCTGGGGTATGATTAAAATGAAAAACTGAGAGTAGATGATATCAACAAAATCTATGTGTGATTGTGTATATCATCAGGTGGTCGACATGTTTCAGCCCTAAGAAAAAATAGGAAGGGCTTTCTTCAGGACCTCTCAAAATTAAGTGAATATAAAGTGAGTGATAAAAATGTATCACATGGATTGCATATTTATACTCGCGCTAAGGAGTATGTATCATGCTGTCTGGACTAACCTGTTGGTAGTCCTCCGTAAAAATGTAGAATACCTGTAAAGAAAAACGTAAGTAAAAGGTAAGTATAACTCTCACCCTTGCCATGCACTGTTCAAGACCTCCCATATTACATCAATCATAACATACACTATCACACTATTGATAACATTAGTACGACATCTGAAATTAAATCATTGACAACACTTTGCGTGGCCAGGGTTTGTGATATAGTTGCTTCAAATAGCTATAACTGGTGAATTTTGATGTGTGTTTTTTTGTCTAAAGGTTTAAAGTGTTGTGTTTAAACTGACATTTTCACCTACTTGTAACATCCCTTTAACCTTTGTTTTTTCAGCCAATATATTATATAAATATTTTTTATTTCAAGATACGTAGATGCGGAACTGAAAAGAGCAAACCAATACTAATCTATATGTAATTACCGCTATGACATAGTGGTAGTTGATTTTATGGATTTGATCTTGTAAAATCTAGATAATTGACATACAACCCTTACTAGCCCCTGTAAACGATGGTCAGGCTTCTCAAAAATATCTTCATATTGTTCAGGTCTCTCCTATATTTGTCCAGTGTTTTCCTTAATTGCTAAAAACTTCCTGGTTTGCAGATAGCATCAATTAGAGCCCATCATTTGCTTAATTACCAGGAGAACTTCCCTGACCCCACTTTGTGGCCAGGCAATTGGCTGCCTTTTCTATGCTCTGCACACTCTGCAACCTGCTCTGTTAGTGATCAGTCTGTTTATTGCTGCTGCTGCTGGCTGTTTTCATGAATCAGGCACTGTCCCCAGGGTTCCTTCAAGGACGCTGCTCGCTCTATTAATTTTTATATGATTGAGAATCATTATCTGTGTTGACCCTATTAAGTGGATTTGGAGCTCTAGCTTCTAAGGACTGCACTGTACTTTTTCCCATATACACCTTGAAAAGCCATCACACTCAGTTCCCCTGCATTCACTGGTACCATGCACACTCAGGGAGCATGCTCCCACACATAGCCTGCACACACATCTCTTGTACTCTGCACTCTTCTGCACCCACACAGCCTGCACACACATCTCTTGTACTCTGCACTCTTCTGCACCCACACAGCCTGCACACACATCTGTTGTACTCTGCGCTTTTCTGAACCCACACATAGCCTGCACACACACATCTCTTGTACTCTGCACTCTTCTGAACCCACACATAGCCTGCACCCACAAATCTCTTATGCTCTGCACTCTTCTGCACCCACACAGCCTGCACACACATCTCTTGTACTCTGCCCTCTTCTGCACCCACACAGCCTGCACACACATCTGTTGTACTCTGCGCTTTTCTGAACCCACACATAGCCTGCACACACACATCTCTTGTACTCTGCACTCTTCTGAACCCACACATAGCCTGCACCCACAAATCTCTTGTGCTCTGCACTCTTCTGCACCCACACAGCCTGCACACACATCTCTTGTACTCTGCACTCTTCTGCACCCACACAGCCTGCACACACATCTGTTGTACTCTGCACTCTTCTGAGCCCAAACATAGCCTGCACACACACATCTCTTGCACTCTGCACTCTTCTGAACCCACACATAGCCTGCACCCACAAATCTCTTGTGCTCTGCACTCTTCTGAACCCATGCATAGCCTGCACACACATCTCTTGTACTCTGCACTCTTCTGAACCCACACATAGCCTTCACACACACACTTCTCTTGTACTCTGCACTCTTCTGATCCCACACATAGCCTACAAACAAACACACATCTGTTGTACTCTGCACTCTTCTGAACCCACACACAGCCTGCAAACACATCTGTTGTACTCTGAACCCACACACAGCCTGCACACACATCTCTTGTACTCTGCACTCTTCTGAACCCACACATAGTCTGCACACACACATCTCTTGTACTCTGCCTCTTCTGAACCCACACATTGCCTGCACACACACATCTCTTGTACTCTGCACTCTTCTAAACCCACACATAGCCTGCACCCACACATCTCTTGTACTCTGCACTCTTCTGAACCCACACATAGCCTGCACACACACATCTCTTGTACTCTGCACTCTTCTGAACCCACACATAACCTGCACCCACACATCTCTTGTACTGTGCACTCTTCTGAACCCACACATAGCCTGCACACACACATCTCTTGTACTCTGCACTCTTCTGCACCCACACAGCCTGCACACACATCTCTTGTACTGTGCACTCTTCTGAACCCACACATAGCCTGCACCCACACATCTCTTGTGCTCTGCACTCTACTGAACCCATGCATAGCCTGCACACACATCACTTGTTCTCTGCACTCTTCTGAACCCACACATAGCCTGCACACACATCTCTTGTAGTCTGCACTCTTCTGAACCCACACATAACCTGCACCCACACATCTCTTGTACTCTGCACTCTTCTGAACCCATGCATAGCCTGCACACACATCACTTATTCTCTGCACTCATCTGAACCCACACATAGCCTGCACACACACATCTCTTGTACTCTGCACTCTTCTGCACCCACACAGCCTGCACACACATCTCTTGTACTGTGCACTCTTCTGAACCCACACATAGCCTGCACCCACACATCTCTTGTGCTCTGCACTCTACTGAACCCATGCATAGCCTGCACACACATCACTTGTTCTCTGCACTCTTCTGAACCCACACATAGCCTGCACACACATCTCTTGTAGTCTGCACTCTTCTGAACCCACACATAACCTGCACCCACACATCTCTTGTACTCTGCACTCTTCTGAACCCATGCATAGCCTGCACACACATCTCTTGTACTCTGCACTCTTCTGAACCCACACATAGCCTGCACCCACAAATCTCTTGTGCTCTGCACTCTTCTGCACCCACACAGCCTGCACACACATCTCTTGTACTCTGCACTCTTCTGCACCCACACAGCCTGCACACACATCTGTTGTACTCTGCACTCTTCTGAGCCCAAACATAGCCTGCACACACACATCTCTTGCACTCTGCACTCTTCTGAACCCACACATAGCCTGCACCCACAAATCTCTTGTGCTCTGCACTCTTCTGAACCCATGCATAGCCTGCACACACATCTCTTGTACTCTGCACTCTTCTGAACCCACACATAGCCTTCACACACACACTTCTCTTGTACTCTGCACTCTTCTGATCCCACACATAGCCTACAAACAAACACACATCTGTTGTACTCTGCACTCTTCTGAACCCACACACAGCCTGCAAACACATCTGTTGTACTCTGAACCCACACACAGCCTGCACACACATCTCTTGTACTCTGCACTCTTCTGAACCCACACATAGTCTGCACACACACATCTCTTGTACTCTGCCTCTTCTGAACCCACACATTGCCTGCACACACACATCTCTTGTACTCTGCACTCTTCTAAACCCACACATAGCCTGCACCCACACATCTCTTGTACTCTGCACTCTTCTGAACCCACACATAGCCTGCACACACACATCTCTTGTACTCTGCACTCTTCTGAACCCACACATAACCTGCACCCACACATCTCTTGTACTGTGCACTCTTCTGAACCCACACATAGCCTGCACACACACATCTCTTGTACTCTGCACTCTTCTGCACCCACACAGCCTGCACACACATCTCTTGTACTGTGCACTCTTCTGAACCCACACATAGCCTGCACCCACACATCTCTTGTGCTCTGCACTCTACTGAACCCATGCATAGCCTGCACACACATCACTTGTTCTCTGCACTCTTCTGAACCCACACATAGCCTGCACACACATCTCTTGTAGTCTGCACTCTTCTGAACCCACACATAACCTGCACCCACACATCTCTTGTACTCTGCACTCTTCTGAACCCATGCATAGCCTGCACACACATCACTTATTCTCTGCACTCATCTGAACCCACACATAGTCTGCACACACACATCTCTTGTACTCTGCACTCTTCTGAACCCACACACAGCCTGCACACACATCTCTTGTACTCTTCACTCTTCTGAACCCACACATTGCCTGCACACACACATCTCTTGTTCTCTGCACTCTTCTGAACCCACAAATAGTCTGCAAACACACATCTGTCGTACTATGCACTCTTCTGAACCCACACATAGCCTGCACACACACATCTCTTGTACTCTGCACTCTCCTGCACCCACACATAACCTGCACCCACACATCTCTTGTACTCTGCACTCTTCTGAACCCATGCATAGCCTGCACACACATCACTTGTTCTCTGCACTCTTCTGAACCCACACATTGCCTGCACACACATCTATTGTACTCTGCACTCTTCTGAACCCACACATAGCCTGCAAACAAACACACATCTGTTGTACTCTGCACTCTTCTGAACCCACACACAGCCTGCACACACATCTGTTGTACTCTGCACTCTTCTGAACCCACACACAGCCTGCACACACATCTCTTGTACTCTGCACTCTTCTGAACCCACACATAGTCTGCACACACACATCTCTTGTACTCTGCACTCTTCTGAACCCACACATTGCCTGCACACACACATCTCTTGTACTCTGCACTCTTCTGAACCCACACATAGCCTGCACCCACACTTATCTTGTACTCTGGTCTCTTCTGCTCCCACAAATAGCCTGCACCCACACATATCTTGCACTCTGCACTCTTCTGAACCCACACATAGCCTGCACACACATCTCTTGTACTCTGCACTCTTCTGAACCCACACATAGCCTGCACACATATCTTTTGTACTCTGCACTCTTCTGAACCCACACATAGCCTTCACACACATATCTTGTACTCTGCACTCTCTGAACCCACACATAGCCTGCACACACATCTCTGGTACTCTGCACTCTTCTGAACCCACACATAGCCTGCACACACATCTCTGGTACTCTGCACTCTTCTGAACCCACACATAGCCTGCACACACATCTCTTGTACTCTGCACTCTTCTGAACCCACACATAGCCTGCACCCACACATCTCTTGCACTCTGCACTCTTCTGAACCCACACATAGCCTGCACCCACACATCTCTTGTGCTCTGCACTCTACTGAACCCATGCATAGCCTGCACACACATCACTTGTTCTCTGCACTCTTCTGAACCCACACATTGCCTGCACACACACTTCTCTTGTACTCTGCACTCTTCTGAACCCAAACATAGCCTGCAAACAAACACACATCTGTTGTAGTCTGAGCTCTTCTGAACCCACACACAGCCTGCACACACACATCTCTGGTACTCTGCACTCTTCTGAACCCACACATAGCCTGCACACACACATCTCTTGTACTCGGCACTCTTCTGAACCCACACACAGCCTGCACACACATCTCTTGTACTCTGCACTCTTCTGAACCCACAGACAGCCTGCACACACATCTCTTGTACTCTGCACTCTTCTGAACCCACACACAGCCTGCACACACATCTCTTGTACTCTGCACTCTTCTGAACCCACACATAGCCTGCACACAGACATCTCTTGTACTCTTCACTCTTCTGAACCCACACATTGCCTGCACACACACATCTCTTGTACTCTGCACTCTTCTGAACCCACACGTAGCCTGCACACACATCTCTTGTACTCTGCACTCTTCTGAACCCACACATTGCCTGCACACACACATCTCTTGTACTATGCACTCTTCTGAACCCACATATAGCCTGCACACACTTCTCTTGTACTCTGCACTCTTCCGAACCCACACATTCCCTGCACACACACCTATCCTGTACTCTGCACTCTTCTGAACACACACATCACCTGCACACACACACTTCTCTTGTACTCTGCACTCTTCTGTACCCACACATAACCTGCACCCACACATCGCTTGTACTCTGCACTCTTCTGAACACACACATAGCCTGCACACACACTTATCCTGTACTCTGGCCTCTTCTGCTCCCACAATTAGCGTTCACACACATATCTTGCACTCTGCACTCTTCTGAATCCACACATAGCCTGCACACACACATCTCTTGCACTCTGCACTCTTCTGAACCCACACATAGCCAACACACACACACACACATCTTGCACTCTGCACTCTTCTGAACCCACACATAGCCTGCACACACATCTCTTGTACTCTGCACTCTTCTGAACCCACACATAGCCTGCACACACATCTCTTGTACTCTGCACTCTTCTGAACCCACACATAGCCTGCACACTCATCTCTGGTACTCTGCACTCTTCTGAACCCACACATTGCCTGCACACACACATCTCTTGTACTGTGCACTCTTCTGAACCCACACATAGCCTGCACCCACACATCTCTTGTGCTCTGCACTCTACTGAACCCATGCATAGCCTGCACACACATCACTTGTTCTCTGCACTCTTCTGAACCCACACATAGCCTGCACACACATCTCTTGTAGTCTGCACTCTTCTGAACCCACACATAACCTGCACCCACACATCTCTTGTACTCTGCACTCTTCTGAACCCATGCATAGCCTGCACACACATCACTTATTCTCTGCACTCTTCTGAACCCACACATAGTCTGCACACACACATCTCTTGTACTCTGCACTCTTCTGAACCCACACACAGCCTGCACACACATCTCTTGTACTCTTCACTCTTCTGAACCCACACATTGCCTGCACACACACATCTCTTGTTCTCTGCACTCTTCTGAACCCACAAATAGTCTGCAAACACACATCTGTCGTACTATGCACTCTTCTGAACCCACACATAGCCTGCACACACACATCTCTTGTACTCTGCACTCTCCTGCACCCACACATAACCTGCACCCACACATCTCTTGTACTCTGCACTCTTCTGAACCCATGCATAGCCTGCACACACATCACTTGTTCTCTGCACTCTTCTGAACCCACACATTGCCTGCACACACATCTCTTGTACTCTGCACTCTTCTGAACCCACACATAGCCTGCAAACAAACACACATCTGTTGTACTCTGCACTCTTCTGAACCCACACACAGCCTGCACACACATCTCTTGTACTCTGCACTCTTCCGAACCCACACATTCCCTGCACACACACTTATCCTGTACTCTGCACTCTGAACACACATATCGCCTGCACACACACTTCTCTTGTACTCTGCACTCTTCTGTACCCACACATAACCTGCACCCACACATCTCTTGTACTCTGCACTCTTCTGAACACACACATAGCCTGCACACACACTTATCCTGTACTCTGGCCTCTTCTGCTCCCACAAATAGCCTGCACCCACACATATCTTGCACTCTGCACTCTTCTGAACCCACACATAGCCTGCACACGCATCTCTTGTACTCTGCACTCTTCTGAACCCACACATAGCCTGCACACATATCTCTTGTACTCTGCACTCTTCTGAACCCACACATAGCCTTCACACACATATCTTGTCCTCTGCACTCTCTGAACCCACACATAGCCTGCACACACATCTCTGGTACTCTGCACTCTTCTGAACCCACACATAGCCTGCACACACATCTCTGGTACTCTGCACTCTTCTGAACCCACACATAGCCTGCACACACATCTCTTGTACTCTGCACTCTTCTGAACCCACACATAGCCTGCACCCACACATCTCTTGCACTCTGCACTCTTCTGAACCCACACATAGCCTGCACCCACACATCTCTTGTGCTCTGCACTCTACTGAACCCATGCATAGCTTGCACACACACATCATTTGTACTCTTCACTCTACTGAACCCACACATTGCCTGCACACACACTTCTCTTGTACTCTGCACTCTTCTGAACCCACACATAGCCTGCAAACAAACACACATCTGTTGTAGTCTGAGCTCTTCTGAACCCACACACAGCCTGCACACACACATCTCTGGTACTCTGCACTCTTCTGAACCCACACATAGCCTGCACACACACATCTCTTGTACTCGGCACTCTTCTGAACCCACACACAGCCTGCACACACATCTCTTGTACTCTGCACTCTTCTGAACCCACAGACAGCCTGCACACACATCTCTTGTATTCTGCACTCTTCTGAACCCACACACAGCCTGCACACACATCTCTTGTACTCTGCACTCTTCTGAACCCACACATAGCCTGCACACACACATCTCTTGTACTCTTCACTCTTCTGAACCCACACATTGCCTGCACACACACATCTCTTGTACTCTGCACTCTTCTGAACCCACACATAGCCTGCACACACATCTCTTAAACTCTGCACTCTTCTGAACCCACACATTGCCTGCACACACACATCTCTTGTACTATGCACTCTTCTGAACCCACATATAGCCTGCACACACTTCTCTTGTACTCTGCACTCTTCCGAACCCACACATTCCCTGCACACACACCTATCCTGTACTCTGCACTCTTCTGAACACACACATCACCTGCACACACACACTTCTCTTGTACTCTGCACTCTTCTGTACCCACACATAACCTGCACCCACACATCTCTTGTACTCTGCACTCTTCTGAACCCACACATAGCCTGCACACACACATCTCTTGCACTCTGCACTCTTCTGAACCCACACATAGCCAACACACACACACACACATCTGTTGTACTCTGCACTCTTCTGAACCCACACACAGCCTGCACACACATCTCTTGTACTCTGCACTCTTCCGAACCCACACATTCCCTGCACACACACTTATCCTGTACTCTGCACTCTGAACACACATATCGCCTGCACACACACTTCTCTTGTACTCTGCACTCTTCTGTACCCACACATAACCTGCACCCACACATCTCTTGTACTCTGCACTCTTCTGAACACACACATAGCCTGCACACACACTTATCCTGTACTCTTGCCTCTTCTGCTGCCTCAAATAGCCTGCACCCACACATATCTTGCACTCTGCACTCTTCTGAACCCACACATAGCCTTCACACACATATCTTGTACTCTGCACTCTTCTGAACCCACACGTAGCCTGCACACACATCTCGTGTACTCTGCCCTCTTCTGAACCCACACATAGCCTGCACACACATCTCTGGTACTCTGCCCTCTTCTGAACCCACACATAGCCTGCACACACATCTCTTGTACTCTGCACTCTTCTGAACCCACACATAGCCTGCACACACATCTCTTGTACTCTGCACTCTTCTGAACCCACACATTGTCTGCACACACATCTCTTGTACTCTGCACTCTTCTGAACCCACACATAGCCTGCACACACATCTCTTGTACTCTGCACTCTTCTGAACCCACACATTGTCTTCACACACATCTCTTGTACTCTGCACTCTTCTGAACCCACACATAACCTGCACACACACATCTCTTGTACTCTTGTACTCTCAGGAAACCTGCACACACATACATCATAGTCTGCACTCACAGAGATGAGGTTGTACCCACAGATAGTCTGCACTCACAGGGAGGAGCTTGTACCAAAGATAGTCCGCACTCACAGTAATATGTGCCCATGGACAATCTCCACCGACAGGAAGTCTGCTTTCAGGACGACTCTGCTCCCTATCGCCGACACCTACAAACCTCCTGAGGCAAAGCATATCTTTCCACACTGATGGATCTCAATATCACACAACGGGAAATTACAGAAAATACCACAGTAGTGCACAAGGAGTGTCATCCAGCATTTAGCACTATTTTCATAATGCAAAATGCACCCTCCCATCCAAAATGGACACAAGGATATATTTTGAGATAAGAAAATATTGCTAAATGCAACAGAACACGAATAGCAGCCACCACTCGCGCTTACTAGGTTTATTGTTCCTGTGCTCTGTTGTAGGGTATTTGTGCCTAGTAACTTATAAGTATTCAAAAGACTGTGGGCTTTATTTATGAAGGCCTTGCGCCGCCGGTGCGGTACTTTTAAAATGGGAAAAAGTGACGCACCGGCGGCGCAAGGCCTTCATAAAGAAGGCCCAGTAATCGGCCGCATTTTAGTAATTTAGGGCATCGTTTTGATGCAGGACGAATGGACAGCCGACCGCTATTGTGGCTGTCAGGAGACCACCAACATGCATGCAGGGGGTCCGACCCCCCTATAAGGATGCGACTGCCAGACTAGAGGTCTCTATCACGGTGGGGGCATGTTGCAGCCGTGGGAAAGGGCTGCAGCACATGGTAACGCTATGAAGGCATTTCCTGCACGTCCGTGCACTGTTTGCTGTGCACCATGTTGTGCATGGTACTCATGATGAATGGAGATGAGTGGGGGCACTACATGTGCCCGCAGGGCCACTTTACTGTGGCCCATGATGGACGGGGTCACTGTCACAACCTTTACATGGCGGTGTTCTCACCATGAAAAGACTGTCGGAAAGGGATATGGTAATCCTGACGGCGGTGCCTGGACCATTCAGCACGATCATAGGCGCTACATACAAAGTGGTTCACGAACAATACATCAAACCAAAGTAGAAACAAACTCTTCAAGCTACCTGGAACCATTTTGTGCCAAATACTCACTGTATATGTTTATGCACCAGTCACCATGTGCCGTCCACGCTGATCACTTTGTCACCTGCGTCGCTACTGTGGTTTTCACTCACACACCTCGAGCACCAAGTGCAATTTGGGTTGTTTTCATTTGTTTTATTTGTATATCGCAGTGCTGTCACAACTGCTAATTGCGCCTTTGTTCCCGGAATTGCCTATATAAATGATGCCATGAACACATGCTATAATCAAATAGAGTCTCCTTGCTTCCTTTTGGATAATGTTGTACTCATATCCTCATTAATTGCCTTTAAATATTACCAGGTGGGATATTATAGGTTCTTATCACATGGCTCGGCGCCAAGCCATTCAGGGCTGCAACTCTGACTGCCGCCCGTCGGGATCTGAGGCGATGGTGTGGACTGCGACCGATGTGGTCCAACCACCAGTATCATAATGCACAGTCGAACCGAAAGACTGTGGACATTCGGACCGCCACTAGTGGTCTGTTGGTGGCGGTCCGACCGCCATCGTAATCAGCCCCAGAGCATCAAACGAGTAACACAAAAATGACTGAAATTACTCCAATTATTCCAGCATAATTCGAATTTCACTTAGGCCTAGTCTTGTCGAACCTACTGGAGGATCAGAAACCTGGAGCAGTGACACGGTGCGTGACAATTTCAGACCAGCACCTCTGCCCCAAGGGCTTTATTTGGGCAGGATCTCCCGGGCCCCAGGCAGTCCCGGTCAGGTGGGAAGGTATTACAAGGAAGAGAATCCATCAAATGGGAAAGCATCATGTCCTTTTCTCCCAACGTAGGGGCTTATTTTAAGTGCCATACTGCCATCCCTGTAAAGATGAAGGGATGTGCCCAGACTCACCGGATGTTAAGCTGATGCCAGGACTCAAACCGGGTTCCCCAAAGGCAGCAGCTTTGGCCATACTGCCACATCTTGTCTGTGAGTTTCCATGGGCTTTGCAACTGTGGAAGGGGCAGAGTTCCAAGAGATTGCAGGCATTAAAAGTTGGACACATAAGAAGAATGGTGAATCACACATGGCATCAGTAGTTCTGCTCCTGTTTCTACTGGTCATTCCCTATTACAGCAGCACAAAGTAAACAGGGAGAGAAAAGAGAGATGGCCTGGAGCCCTCCCTGTAGTCGCTGACCCCAACACAACCATTTGTCATGCTTTGCCAGTGTTGTGTTTGGTGATTAAGAGTCCTGAGTGAGTCTGTGTGTGTTCAGATGGATGGCACACCACATCCCACAGATGAACTGTCTCAAGTGACTAATCTGCTAACAGCCAATAGAGATAGCAAAGCTTTACTCATTCAAAATGCACAGGAAAGGCAAGGCATTTCCACTTAAAATTGTACAAAAGGGATATATAATAAATAAGCAAAGATAGCAGCCACTACAGATAAGATTTCTCCTGAATACATCATATATTTGTATAACAGAGGCAGCCACTGAACCTCTGTAGGTAAGGTTTGGTCTAACTTCCCATTGAAAAGCTGTGTTTTTTTCTCTAATCTCTTTGGTGCCTCTCCATGATTCTGAAGAAATCTTTCCAACAAGAATGTTCATCCAATTTTTGTTTGTCTTGAAATTAGAAATGCAGATCTATCATGCAGGGGGCAAAGTGAGTCGAAAAAGTGACATTTCTCATGTTAAGTCCCATAGGAAGCTGCAGACAGAGTCTTTTGGGTTGTCATCAGTGATGTCATAGAACAAGTCATGAGTGATGTCATGTGAGGTCATAAGCAGTGCATGGCGGGGCGTAAGTTATAGTTAGTGCTGCTAACTATAACTGCTGACTTTTTAGTTTTTTTTGTTTAGTTTTAACATTTGAGGTCTCTGCCAAAAGTTGTTCAGATTCATGAAACTAAATCAAAGATATCCCGAAATTTAAATTTTCACGCATGGGCGACCAGTCTTTCTCTTAGGTGGGTCCTACCTTGTGGAACTTTCTTCCGCTTTCCTTACGTAAGGTGACTGACTATGGTCTTTTCCGCAAAAGTTTGAAAACGTGGGGCCATATTATCAAGATGGGCGATACAGGTTTAAGAGTTGAATAACCACGGGGTTCACACCAGAACCTGGGCTTCTATGGGAATTCACATGGACATATTATCAAGCCCATTATCACCGCTTTAGCGGCAGTTTCCTGACGATAATTTTATTGCATGTTCTTGAATAATATGCCCCGTGGTTATTCAACTCTTAAACCTCCCGCTAACCTTCTGATCCCTGGTCTGGTTGGCGCTGGGAAACCCCTTGGGGTAACTGTGCACCTTATAAATTCAAATAACATAGGCAAATCAGTGATTTTTTACACCTCTCCCTTTTCGTGACCCCCACTTGTCAATTCTGCATTAAATCTGCATTTCACTTGCTTGCGAACAGCCTATAATTTTTTAACACAGATTCATAGACCAGTACAAATGTTATTGACACATGGATGGATTTGTTTTTTGCTCCTTTAACTTCCCCGCCCCATGATGGAAAATTGAAATATCACCAGAGGACTAAACTTGCTTCTCGTTTCCCAAATTTAATGTGAATTCCTCAATGGGTACCACCTTTCGTAGCACATTAACCCGTTTTTGATCCCCCCTTTTAACATTTCAACTTGAGGGAGCTGCACAATAAAAAAAAAAAACAACAACACAGTAAGCTAAATACGCTAAGTGTATATGTTGTTGTTATGTTTTATGTATTTGTAAAGCGCGCTATCACCCTTCAAGTGTATTTTGGTGATGAGCAAATGTCCTAGGGGAGATTGGTTGAAAAACAGGTCTTCAGCTTCTTACAGAATTCAAGAAGAGGAGGGGGCTCTGATGTGGAGCGGGAGGTCGTTTCACACTTTAGGAGTGATGTAAGAGAACGCCTGTCCTCCTGATCTAGTTTTGTGTATGCGCGCATGCGAGTTGGAGTCCCGCGAAGTCGAGTTGTCTGGGTGGTTGATGGAAAGAGCTGAGACTGTTCAGATAGGCGGGGCTTAAGTTGTGTAGTGCCTTGAATGTGTGTATGGGTTGTTTGAAATGGGAAACATCACTTACAATGCAACTTTTACCACGCAATGCTTTTACATCGCAACTTTTACAACGCAAACCATTACAACGCATTGCGCTGGGGGGCGCTCTAGGATAGGGAATAGATTTAAATTACTATCCAACACCTTCCCTACTATCCACGGGGACTGGAGTTGGAATAGTAAATTAAATAATTCCCTATCCAGCGCCCCAAAGCACTATGCGTTGTAAAGGCATGCGTTGTAAAACTTGCGATGTAAAAGCATGCGTGGTAAAAGCATGCGTTGTAATGTCATACATCCGTTTGAAATGGGTATGTTTGTGTACCAAATTTTGTACAAATTCCCCACATTTTGCTAACGTTATAGGAAAATCAAAAAAACACATTTTCAACTGTCAGGATAGCTCTAACATTTAAACATTTGAGTAACACCTGACACCTTATAAAAACGCTATTGTACCAAATGCTACTGAAGGATTTGCATCAAACCAAGCAAAGGCACTCTTCTCTTTAAAGTTCTCCTTTCAGTCCACATTTGATATATTTGTGTTCAGCAGTTTATTCCCCAAGTGAGAGGAAAGTTTTGTATGGCCGTTGAAATGGAAAAAGTGACTTTTATGAACCCTGTTTATTTTTTACCTACCTGGATAGATCTGCACGGATTTTAATCCCCAAAACGAACCCTGTTTTACTTTGTTTTGTAAAGTATTGTGCAGATTTGTCAAACAGAACCATAAACAAAACAAAAATGTATTTTCAGGAGAAACTCAGACCTAACCATAACTACTGTGTCTATCTCCCGTAATAACTCACTAAAACACTAGAGAAGATATTTAACCTGTTTACCGCGACGAAAATTCCGCTGCGGTGCGGGTGTTCTAAAGAGTGGGCGGGACTGCGTCGGCCAACCGGTCGTGCGCAGCACCAGGGAGGTAGTGCTCTCGTCGGCACGGAACGGGTTAACCAATGTAGTAATGTGTACAACACGGATGAGTATGAATTCAAGAACCATCTGCTTACAGCATATGCTGCTAATTGTCACACATTAGAGTATATGTCACTATATGTGTGCGCATCACTGGATTCTTAATTTTCCTCTTGTCCAATCCACAGCCTCCTGGTCACCAAGTGATTTCAACTTAATAATGCTCCATTTAACACAATCTGCCAAGAATAAAACTCAGCTTCACCAAACGCGGGCCATGCACGAAAAGCACAAACTCCGCGTCTGCACAGGAGCGTGGTATATATTCCCAATAGCGATTTCCCTCTCAACACAGGATCTCATGTGGCCTACATAGGGGTCAGTGACAAGCCTACCTCCTCAGGGAGCCAATAGAAGAGCTTGACACTGGCGCCCTGATTCAAAGAAACTTTGATGTGAGTTTAGGAGAACTCCTCCTGGCTTACACCTGACGTTGAAAGGGAAGTCACACCTGTTCATGGCAACATCTTTGTGATTTGGGTCCTAAAAATCAGAGCTTGAACACTAAGGGGCATATTATCAAGGAGGGCGAAATGACATTTTCTCCACTTTAGCGGCCGTTTTCGGGCCGCTAAGCGGCGATAATTTCATCGTCCTATTAGCAAGCTGTCGCTAACAGCAGTTAACGACAGCTTTTAGGTGATAGCGAGTGGTTTGGGGCCCGCTTTAGATGTCAGCGATATTTATCGCTAATGACATGCAAAGTGGGCGTACCCAACCTGTTAGCGACTGAAAGCAGTCGCTAACATCTCAATTACCTATTAGCAAGCCAGGCGTAATGATAAAAAAATTCACGCTAAGCGCGAATATCGCTGAAAACGAACGCCTGCTCAGACCAGTTCTTAAACTGTATATCCAATGGGAGGTGGATATTATGGCTAAGTCCCCATTGGCAATAATGCATGAATATCGCTGGATTACCAGTGATATTCACGCATTTCAC
The DNA here is from genome assembly GCF_964261635.1 of Lissotriton helveticus. NCBI lineage: Eukaryota > Metazoa > Chordata > Amphibia > Caudata > Salamandridae > Lissotriton > Lissotriton helveticus. The sequence goes on from NC_136072.1 coordinate 46,863,916, forward strand.
CGCTAACGCCTGAAATTTTATCGCATTTGAGATAAATGTTGCTAATAGCAAGGAAGCACGGCAATAGAAAAAATGTCGCTAAGCTTAGTTAGCGATAAATATCGCTACTTGTTGATAATATGCCCCCCAACGCCAACACAATCTAGTACCTTTCAGACATGACAATTTCATGCGCAAGAAATCAACTCTCAGCAGCAAGACAACTAGATACTTTATTTCTTTCTTTATGTATTTATCTTAGTTTTAGAGTTTTATAGAAGGCGAACCAGACCCGAGAGGGTATCAGAGCACTTTACGGGATTGGACAGGTGCTATACACAAGGCTTAGGAGGGGTTGATACAATTGGGATAAAAACAGGTGATACATTATACAAGAAAACAAGCAGTGCCAAATCCCGGGTGAGATACCCAGATACTAATGTCTTGTCCTTAGCGCTGACTCAGCCCTTGAGAGAAGACGTAGACATTGCTGGGTGTCGTTGCATCGCACAGGTATGTCTCCTCCACACAGCATGCTTGGCATGGTTTTTGTTCCCAAGTGATGCAGTTCTTTCATGCAGGCTGCATAAGAGAGCCTACATTACAGAGATAATGATGAAATTGCTGTAGGGCCCTTGAAGCACTGTCTCCATCGAGTCTTACCAAATGGCATTTTGTTTTATAACAGGGACTTGGGAGGGGTATTGCATCTGCTGCTATGTGCACACAGTGTTTTTACTGAGTGGGTTAATGCACCTGCACGGATCTTCAACCTTCAGGTCATATTCATTCATTTTTAAACTGTATCTTAACTTTTAATTCACTTGCTGTAGGGGTGTCCTTGAAGCCATTAAATAACATGTTCATAAACCGTTTTATAGCTATGGAAGGACATTGCACTGCGGAAAGAGCTGTGTTAGGCCTGGGCGGTAAATTCCGTTCCGCTTGCGGAATTTGGGTAATTTTGTGTTCCGCAGAGAACGCAACATTGCCCAAAATTCTGCGTTCCACGACTTCGCAAAATTGTTTGCTTGTTTGCGTTCTCAAAATGCGTGTTCGCAAGATATTCCCCCCGAACACGCAAACAGCAATTGAGAACAGTAAAAAAGCATCGCGAACAAGCAATTCCGCGTGTTCGCGGAATTACTGCGTGTTCGCGAAGATTTTTTACAGTTTTGCGGAGATTTGCGTAACGCGATTACGCAAATTCTGCCCACCCTGCCCAGTGGTGTAGCTAGCCCTACGGGAGTCCGTGGCCATTTCTGCATTTGCCACCCTGTGGCGGCCACAGTGAAAAGCGTGGGGGGATAAACAATGCCACCCCGAGACGGCAGGTGATAGCGGGGGGAGGCTGCCCCCAAAACTCGTGCCTCCCAGGGCAGTCAACCCCCGCCACCCCTGGCTACGCCACTGACCCTGCATTTCAATTTGTAATCCCAGTGTGTCCACTAAGAAAGTAATTTGGAATAGTCATTGTATTTATATAGTGCTTACTACCCCTGATGAGGCGATAAAGCGCTTTGCGGTTAATAGCATGCTATTCTGAAACCGAATTTTAGAGCTAGGTAGTTTTTTTTGCCAATGCTTTACAGCACCAATAAAAAGTATATCTTTGTATATAGTGCAAATGCTGAACAGCATTGGTAATATGCGTTGGCAAAGCATTGCCCTCCTAAAGGCGAGACCTGTTGGTTTTGTCAATGCTTGTTTAAATATTACAGGTGCATCATGACGTTTGAACACTCCACTAATAAGAAATTAAAAGCTGAGATCTATTTTAGCAGAGATGAGGGGTCTTTATGTGAAAGCAGAAGATTGACATGCCACCCTATTGGAGCCAGATAAGCCCCATGTTCGCGTAGCCTTGAGTCCAATGCTAGCTATGTTGGGGATGGATGGCCCCCTGCATAGGTTGTATCCATTAGAATCTGGGTACACCTTGTCTGTCCTCCTCTCAAGGGCATTTTGTTCCCCAGCTTACCTAGAACAGGGGGGGTTAGGACTATATATTATACAAAGCACCTTTCGGATCATGCAATGATACTTCTGAAAGTGACACGGGCCAGAAGAGGGCCAGCGCTGGGGAGGTAGATCTCTTCATGGAGGTAGAATTAAAGATGTGGCTTCTGCCTAGGAACACTATGGGGGTCATTACCATGTTGGTAGGACTATCGTCCGACCGACATCGTTGCGGAAAGGGGACCGCCGACTAGGATTCTGTGGTCCTGCTGCCATTATTACAATGTGACCGCCGTGATGTGACCCCCTTCATGGCGGTCGCAAAGTGTATATTAATATACACTTTTAAAAATCCCTGCACCGTGTGTCAGCCACCATGCAGTGCCCTCCACACGGTGCAGGAATGTTTGGGGGGGTACCATAGATACCCCCCCAGGACCCATAGTGGGGGGCCAGAAAGGAAGGGGGCCTTGCTAGTGGCCACCGAAATCACTTACCACCTGCCTTTTCATGGTGGTCGAACCACCATGAAAAGGAAGGTGGACTAGGACATTGTAATCCTTACGACGGTGCCTGAGCAGGCACCGCCTCTGTTGTAGAGATTACTGTCCTTCCGACAGTCCAACGTGCTCCTTAAACCTGTCAGAAAGCGTCAGACGGTCCCTACGTCTACTGCTGCTGACCACTCGTATTGTAATGCGGCGGTCAGACCGCAGCAGCAGATTTTGATCAGACTGCAACCGACAAGCCGTCGGTAGGCGTTCCAAACAACATCAGAATGAATGCCTATGCTTTTTTATAAAAATGCTGGCTCAGCATGACGTAAAATAATATTAACGTGTTCCTGGAAAGTCTCATTGCGATCTATTAGCGTAGCAATTGGATTTGTATGAGAGGTCAAATCCGTCCCTGGAATAAAGCCATGCTGGTCCTGCGATACAAGCTTAGAAATAACCCTATTAACACCTTAATATTATCTCACTTGATGCTGAGAAAGCATTTGATATTGCATCCTGGAAGTTTCTCTGGGAAGTGCTTGCCCAGTTCAGTTTTGCCTCTAGATATGTTAAAATGGTTTAATCCATTTATAAGTCCCCTAAAGCTCAGATTAGTATACAACAGGAGCTAACACCCTTCCTTTCTATTTCCCAGGGCACTCAATAAGGCAGCCCGTTCTCCTCCGCTCTGTATGCATTATATATGGAGCCATATATCAGGTTATTACGCAAAAATGTTCAGAGTAAACCCCATGTGTCATTGACCTCTCCTGTGGCCGTCTATGCAGATGACGTTCTAATATTTGTCCATTGCTCTTAGACATCTATCAAGATTTCGGCCAGTTCTCATGGTATAAAATAAACGCTCGATAAAGTTGTACTATGAATATAATTATGCTGCGGTAAACAACCTTTACAATGCAACTTTTACCACGCAGTGCCTTTACAACGCAACTTTTACAACGCAAACCATTACAACGCATTGCGCTGGGGGGCGCTCTAGGATAGGGAATGGTTTTAATGTACTATCCAACACCTTCCTACTATCCACGGGGACTGGAGTTGGAATAGTAAATTAAACAATTCACTATCCAGCGCCTAAAAGCATTATGCGTTGTAATGGTATGCGTTGTAAAAACCGCGTTGTAAAGGCATGCGATGTAAAAGCATGCGTTGTAATGTCATACATCCTTATGCTGCACTGCTACGGTCTCTAAGACTATTACTAGTTAAATGGATGCATTTACCTATTTTTTTCTTATTGGACAAATTAATTTAATTAATATAAACATTCTCCCCAATATTTTTTTATCTTTTTCGCTCATTACCTTTGTACATTCCTAATAGATTTTTTAAAATGCTAGACTCTAGTATTAGAAGATGCATATGGCTGGAAAAGAAAGAGCGGCCATCTTAAAAAATTCTAAAGCTTTCAATAGTTGAAGATGGGTGGGCACTTACTGATAAGTGTTTTTATTATTGGGCTGGTATGGCTGACCGTACTTGCATGCTGTATGACTTTTATCAGGATAACTGGCTTCCTGCCATCTCAACCATGAAGGATCCTGGTATCAGTAGAACGAAATTTAAAAGCTCCAAAAAAAAAAGTTAAAGACCGCGACCGCTCTTGAAAAGATTTGGACTAATTTGAAAATCCCAATCTTTCATGCCTATACACTTTTGCTGGATAACCCTGACTTACCAGAGTGATTTACCTCTTCTTATTTTGGTGTTTGGTTGCAGCCGAGAATTAAGGGGCAGATGCATCAAAGGATTTTGCCCATTCTGTGTCTATGGGAAAATGTGTTCATGCATATGGCCTAAGTGGCTAGGTGTCCTGAGGGATGGATGCCTGCAGATTTGGACTTTCTTACTCAGCGGAAGTAGCAATTTCATTACCCCGTTGGCCCAGTTCGACATTGTACAAATGATATTCGTTAAGCATTCGTTTAGCATTTCGGAAACATATTGTTGTCTTATCCGTTACACTTTCAATGATTTGGGAACTTGGGCTGATAAATGGGCCGCTAGCTTAAATTAGAGTGTTTCGGTTCAAGAACTCTCCAACATTCTTGCGCAATATTGTAAAGTTGTCACCTCTACTAGACCATGAGTCCAGACTTAAGTTATAGCACAATGTTCCATTATTTCATTAGTCCTTCCAAATTGTGTAAATGGTAATAGTTCCTATAACTAGCTGACCATAGTGGGCTCTTGAAGCAGCTGATAACACTCATCTGCCCATCTGCTTGCTACATGTCCTAAACTGATACCATTTTGGTCTTTGATACAAGGGCAGATATCAATAGTACAACCTCATGCAAGGATACCTTCTCCAAAATTGATCCTGCTTGGCACAGGGGCTTCTGACTGGGGTTTGTATACTCTTCCATAGCTAGACTTAACTTTGCAAGAAGCTGGAAATCCTTATCCCCACGCCATGGCAGTTTGGGTGGAAATTAGGAAATACCTTCACATTGCATTTTTTTCTAAGGACACCTATTGGGTAAGAAATGTGGATGTCTCTTTTTACCAGATGAACCCAAACTTGACAAGTTGTTTCAAGGTATGCCTTGTAGCAGAAATGGAAGATGAATCGGAATGGGTATGAGCATCCAGTTCTACTGCCATTCGAGAAAGGAAGGCTTGAATCTGGGGATGTGGTCTTAGCGCTGGAATTAAGCTATTCTAGATTGGCCCCAAAAAGGAAATATTAAGGGGGTACTGCAGTCTGTTGAGAAACATAAAGGTGGGTGAGAGTTCACAGTGGTGACCAAAGAAATGGAAATCAGCCTGTTCTGGCAGGAAAAAGGACATCAGTGGTGACATCATGCACAGTATCCCTGACACACTCACTCACATCCCTATAGAATCTTTTATACACCCACTGCCACTCCCACGCAACCATTCACAAACCCATTCACAAAGCCATACCAGTACTTACACACCCATTCACTGATCCATAGATCTACACACACACACATCCACTCGCTCACCCATACAGCCACTCATGCACCCACTCACTCACTAATGCAGCCATAGACATATCCACTCATACATCCATACAAATACTCACACGCTGAGTGAGCCACTCATATTACTACTCACACACCTAGACACTTACCCATACAGTCAATCACACAGCCACTTACTCGCCCGAACCGTTACACACACACACACACACACACACACACTTACTTAATCATACAAATAGTAACACATAGCCACTCATCTATACAGTCACTGACAGAAGCATGCACTCATCCCTATATTCTCTCTCACATCCACTCACTCATGCAGTCACTCATATACCCAGTCACTCACCTATACTGCCTATCACATACCCAGTTACTCACCCATACTGAGCGGTATATACTGTGTCCCCGCTTTTTTTACACGTGCGTGCGTAATCATTGGATCATTTTTTGTATGTGCACCCTTCACCAGGAGGTTTTACCTTAGGTTTAAGGCAGTAGTGATCGTGGAATAGTGAAGAGGTTGGTGGTGGTTATTTTTAAAAAGTCCGGACAGCCAGAGAAAGAGTTATTTAATGAATCTGGATTCGGACTATGGATAAAATTGTATGTGCAGCCTTCGAATTGATAAGGAATTCAAGTGCACTTTATAGAAACATTAAAAAGAGGTCAACATGTTTCAGCCTTGGGTAGTCAGTAGATCAATAGGCTTGCGTCAGGACCAATGGGGTGAAATAGTGAAAATAGTGTGTGAAGAATAAAGGGGTATTGACCTGATTCTTCATGAGGTTAAGGCTTCATTGAACCTGTAAAAGAGAGTAGACAAACATACACACAACAGACAGGGAGATAGGGTATGGGAAACATATAATTATGTACAATAGTACCCTTGTGAAATCAAGGAACTAGAAAATGGCAATACTTTTCATTGAATCACACTCATTTCTGGCGTCAACTCTCCCATTGTCATGCTCATATGTATATTATCTCTTTGCGCAAGCACCATACGCACAAAAAGTACTATCAATCCAAGCACTAAATGTATGTAGCGTTCTAAACACAATCACGAGGCGGTTTATGTTATAGCTTTTTTCACCATAGACCACGCACAAGACCAAGTAATATCTTAGAACTATGGGCACCTCACTACAGTACAAATCGAATCACCTACGCCCGCCGAAGCATGACAATGGGAGAGTTGACGCCAGAAATGAGTGTGATTCAATGAAAAGTATTGCCATTTTCTAGTTCCTTGATTTCACAAGGGTACTATTGTACATAATTATATGTTTCCAATACCCTATCTCCCTGTCTGTTGTGTGTATGTTTGTCTACTCTCTTTTACAGGTTCAATGAAGCCTTAACCTCATGAAGAATCAGGTCAATACCCCTTTATTCTTCACACACTATTTTCACTATTTCACCCCACTGGTCCTGACGAAAGCCTATTGATCTACTGACTACCCAAGGCTGAAACATGTTGACCTCTTTTTAATGTTTCTATAAAGTGCACTTGAATTCCTTATCAATTCGAAGGCTGCACATACAATTTTATCCATAGTCCGAATCCAGATTCATTAAATAACTCTTTCTCTGGCTGTCCGGACTTTTTAAAAATAACCACCACCAACCTCTTCACTATTCCACGATCACTACTGCCTTAAACCTAAGGTAAAACCTCCTGGTGGAGGGTGCACATACAAAAAATTATCCAATGATTACGCACGCACGTGTAAAAAAAGCGGGGACACAGTATATACCGCTCAGACAAGTTTCCAACATACACGTGTATGAAGGTCATATTTTGGGAGATACCACCTTTTCGACCTGCAAAACCATGGTTTAAGCAGGACTAGTGATCCTTTCCCCTTCCTGATTAAGAAAGCATACTACGGAGACTGAAAGGATTCTCACTCTGCCTCCCCCCGTCCTTATGATTATACACTCACCCATACTGTCACAAGCACTCATTCACAGACACAGCCATGCAGACACTCACCCACCCATTCAGCTTCTCACACACACACTCACTACCCCATACAGCCACTCACTCACCCACACACTTATCCATACAGGCAATCACACACATCCTCACCCACAAACACAGACACCCAGACAACCATAGAGGTAGTCAGGCAACCAATCAATCACCCATATAGACATGCATGTACCCACTTACACACTCATCCACCTACTTAGACACCAACTGACTGACAGATACACACATTCACACAACCAGTCACTCATCCATACATTCACTGAGTCACATAATCACTCACTTATACAAGCACACACTCAGTCATCCATACAGTCACTCATACACACACACACTGAATCACCAATACACCTTGGTATATATATTTAACACTCATAAACTTTTTTAAAAACACTCAGTCACTGGATGATGTAATCACTGATGTCATCAGTGATCAGTGATGTCATCAGGGATGTCACTGACCATGTCATGAGTGATGTAATATGTGAGGTCATAAGCAGTGCATTGTGGGGGCACATATTATAGTTAACTCAGGTAATAACAGCTGAATTTCTCTGGTTTTGTACGAGAAAAATCTGACCCTAACTATAACGTCCCTGTAACCTTTGTTTTTTTAGTGAATTTCTAAGGTTTTTTAAATTCTATTTGCTTACTATAACATCCTTGTAATGTTTTTTTTTTTCAGTAAATATATATATATATATATATATTCACTGAAAAAACCATAGGTTATAGACCATATATAGTTAGGAATTAGCATTTACAAAACCTTGAAAATTCACTGAAAAAACCATAGGTTATAGACCATATATAGTTAGGAATTAGCATTTACAAAACCTTATTTTACTCACACAAAACCATTGAAATTCCATATATAGTTAGTTGCACTAACTATATATCGCGCACCCGCAATCCACTGCTGATCATGTCACATATTACATCATTCATGACATGGTCAGTGACATCACTGATGACATCACTGATGACATCTCAAATGACATCACTGATGACATCACTGATGACATCATCCAGTGACTGTGTGTTTCTGTAAAGTTTAAATATGTTTTAGATATTGAAGAATGAGTAGATGTATAACTGTCTGGACGAAGGATTTAGTAGGTGCATGACTGAATGTATGAGTGAGTGATTAAATGTGTCTCACTGAGTGCATGGGTTAGTGACTAAACTGTCTTAATTTGTGCATCAATATGTCTGTTGTTCTGTAAACTACTGCATGTGTTGATCAGTAGCTATATGATTAACTATATGGGTTATTGATTGATTGTCCAAGTATTTGTATGGGAGACTGAGTGTGTGTGTGGCTGGCTGGGAGGTGTGTGACTCTGTGCAGATCAATGTGTACTTGTATCAATGATTGTATAAGAAAGTAAGTATGTGTTACTATATGTTTGAAAATGTAAGGTGCTCTATGTTTAACTGTATAGACAAGAAAATGGAAGTGTGATTGATTCTTTACAGGACTGACTAGGTGTGTGAGTAACTCCATGGATGAGTGGCAGAGTGTGAGTGTCTGTATAGGTGTATGAGTGCATATGATAGTGTTGTAAAGATGAGTGATTGTATGTATGAATGATTGTATGGGTGAATGACTGAATGTGTGTGTAGACGTAGGAATCAGTGAGTACGTATGTAGTAACTAGTATTGGTGTGTCAATGGTTTCAAAAATTATACTCTGTATTTAACACTGGGTGAAACAGAGGTTATATTAAAATGTGAGGAGATGCATTGTATTGTCACATGAATGATATCAGTGATGTGGTCATTGATGTCAAATGAGATGTCATCAGTGATGTCATTTGAGATGTCATCAGTGATGTCATCAGTGATGTCACTGACCATGTCATGAATGATGTAATATGTGACATGATCAGCAGTGGATTGCGGGTGCGCGATATATAGTTAGTGCAACTAACTATATATGGAATTTCAATGGTTTTGTGTGAGTAAAATAAGGTTTTGTAAATGCTAATTCCTAACTATATATGGTCTATAACCTATGGTTTTTTCAGTGAATTTTCAAGGTTTTGTAAATGCTAATTCCTAACTATATATGGTCTATAACCTATGGTTTTTTCAGTGAATTTCATTGGTTTTTTAACAGCTAATATCTGTAGCTGTAAAATTTATTCTTCTTTAAATCCAAAAATATATTTTATATGTTTATGAATAATTATTTTTTTAAATATTTTTTTTTCTTCGTTCCCGCTTCGCGAATCGGGAACCTTACAGTAAAAAAATGTTCAGAAAAATAAAAAAAAAAGTTCTTTTCAGAACTACCTCCCCGTTATTAAAAAATTGGTACAATATTTGGAACTGTGCCAACCTCTATTTCTCTTAGTTCGCTTCCTAGTACGCGAACTGGAAGCGAACCAAAAACAGTAAGTATAAGGGAAGGAAACACACACTTATGTTAAAAGAAAGACAGCTATAGGGGAGTAAACTAGAGATACTATTACCCATAATCCACTACTGATGATGTCACATATTACATCATTCATGACATGCTCAGTGACATCATCAGCAGAGGATTGCGGGTTTTTTGGCAACATGCCTTATCCACGGTTTAATAACGCTGCCTTTTGCTTTATATAAGTTTTCAAATTGTATGAAATATATACCAATAGGTCTTTATGAACCTTTAGGTAGTGCTTTTGTTCATGAGGTCTGGTCGCTTCCATACACATACAGATGTTTCAAAGATGATCAAGAAGTTTATCTGAATGGAGAGGAATGCACTGAGACGCCAGATCATTCACTAATGTGTAGGCACATACAGTTACACGATTCATGCAACAAACACCGACCAAATATGGCTTGCGTGTTGCAAGGCACGCCAGTTCCTGCTATCATCCCCACGTTCAAGTTGTTGGAAAATGGTAGTTATTTGATGCTCAATAATGAAGATTGTTCTGAGTTAATTAAAAGTATTCCTTTTATCGTAACAGTAAGTGAACGGGTTATTTGCTGCAGAAATGTTCTATTTCCTCCCACACATGAACATAGGGAGTTTTCAATCTGGCCACAAATACCAACCTTGGGACACGTTTCAACGGCATGACAAGAATAAGAGCTCTTTTGTCTCAGAGAGAGGTGGCCTTGAGTTCGGCCCGTGAAACTTTCGTACTTCACATAGCGAACACCCGTACACAGGTTTGCCTTTCAATTTCAGCAACATGTTTCCGACTATCTTTAACGCATCCTCCACAAAATCCCTGGCACACTTTTTTAAAGTTGTTACCAGTGGTCTCGTGACTTCATTTGAGAAAATCTTTGGAGTCATCCCTGCTCCCTTTCATTCCATTTTCTCCACTCTGGTTCGTGGATTGCATTTTTACTTGCATTACCAGCGGACGCTCTTGTGCTTTTTTACATTTTTAAATATGGATGTCCCTCCTATGCAACCTCCGACCCTGCAGCTGCTGACACTGTTCCGCAATCGCATGCTAGAATATTATGGCACAATGCCGTTGGCGATATTAAGCACGGCATATGGATTATCTTTTCGGTTCTCCTACTTCACCTGTGTCCAGCCTGTATTTCACTGCCTGACCTGTGATTTCGATTGGGCCATTGATTTGTGTCTCTGCGGACCGGTTTCTCCTGACGTCGACTTTAATCAGCTGATGACTCCTATCATTACTCACGAGTTGATTTGTCCTGGCGAAAGGATTATGGCTGTGGCATTGATGCATGGACTACTTGGTCCCTGGAATTTACTGGCGGCAGCACAGTCTTTCTTGGAACACAGCTTTCTTGAAAACCCACCGAGCTGTCCTCTGATGGTGATAGAGGATCCGGTGCTGGGAGAGCACGTATGTTCTTTTCCGCTTTTAAATTGGATGGCTGAACTGTTTTCGGATGAAGACGGTGACTTCCTGTTGGAGGCTGTTGCAGCTTATTTTGCATACACAGTTATGTCATAGACCTTTTTCATGTTTCATATGCTGAGTACTAGCATTTCATTGACAATTCATTGACTTAATTGTCAAGTTTTTATTATTTACCTTGCCTATTGGCTTAAGACTCGATAAAGTACTTGGCTGTTTTATTTTTCTTTAGCATTGAATTTTCCTAGTTTTTAATGCTTTACCTTGCGGACCGTCCACATATAAACTTGCAATCTGCTCTCATGAGATGGCACTTCTATTATCTTATTCAGTTCGTTTCCGGATCATGAGGAGGTGTCATCTAGGTCCTGGATATCTTTACACCGTGTTAAGTTAGCATGGGCTCATTACCGGTTTAAACGCCATTTTTCCTTTTTTGCAACTTCTGCACACGACATTTAGTTGTTGCTTTAGCTTTCCACCTAGTAGTTCATCGTGGTTTACATGAGAATAATATGTTATTGGTCTACTATCTGCTTTACTTGTTAAACTATATCTGTACAGCGAGTGCTAAAGTTTCAAGAACAACACGATACAGAATTGTTATGAGGTCTGATCTCCACGACTTCATACTCATAACATAAGTGCAACTTCTGCCAATTCTGGGCATGAGGCGGGTTTTATATTGCTTTGTCGAACACACATACACAACAGTTGATGCGGTTCACATGAAGAGAGAGCTGGTGTATGCTGATGTGATTCCTTCAAATCTAAGACACTAAAGTATGGGCACGCCCTAAACCAACACAAAGAGACCTTCTTAGCAAATAATATAATATGTGTATTAGGGAGGGTGAGATATAAGCAGCCGCGGGCCGTGGAGGGAGTTACGGTGAGGCAGGGAGGCGGGGAGGGGGAGAAGCAGGGTGGAGCCCTCTCTACCTTGCCCCTCCCCCTCCCCGCCTCCCTGCCCCACCGTAACTCCCTCCACGGCCCGCGGCTGCTTATAAGTGTTGCTAACTCTTATTCATTTACAGCATGTTAACATACTGTCACCATTCGCTTTTTATGTACTAGTAACTATGCTGGTAATTTTGCTACTGATAATATGTGTACTTGTATTCTCCACCCTGCTTCTCCCCCTCCCCGCCTCCCTGCCTCACCGTAACTCCCTCCACGGCCCGCGGCTGCTTATAAGTGTTGCTAACTCTTATTCATTTACAGCATGTTAACATACTATCACCATTCACTTTTTATGTACTAGTAACTATGCTGGTAATTTTGCTACTGATAATATGTGTACTTTTATTATCTAAGGTACTACGCCTGAGAAGACGGCATTAGTAAATAAACATTTCAAATACACATGTGTTCTTCTTAACTCCATGTTCTGGTTTCTAAGAAATATATAACGACCGACTGTTCATGAGTTCCACGTATCCTGAGGTACTATAAGTTCATATTCTGGATTGTCTAAACATTGAGAGTTTGTTATATCCAATGTGACACTGTACCTAGCTTGCTAAATAGTTTTTGATTACTAACGTGAGTTTTGGGACACCCTAATTCGCCGAGGTTCCAATCCTCTGTCCACAGTTCTGTGTGAGAACAGAAACCCTGCGACAGGGGCACCCCCGACCCTTGCTGGACCTTCATCACACTTGCGATACAACTCCAGCAATGCGCCACCTTTACGGCACAGATACATCACGCATCTGTGCTGTTTTTGCCCCGTGATGCGCCGCATTGTAAATGCAGCACACCATAGGTGACGGAACAGCGGCACAGAATGACTAACACATCCCTGGTGATGCGCCAGTCATCATAAATCTATCCCTATGCTTCTTATCTTGTTAGAGATGAACCGCCATATGTATCATCAAAGTTATTTGCATTTCCTAAATAGCGAACTTTAAGGAATAAATAGCGATTCTTTACCATTCCTAGTTTGCGATGAGCTATTTGCTAATTAGCCGAATGTAGCCCAATGAAGCCCAATGTAGCCCAATGTAGCCCAAAGATGGCCGCCAGACACACAAAAAAACAAATGTAGCCCAAATATCAGCCAGATGTAGCCCAACTATAGCCCAGTGACAGAATGACCAATCAGCTTCGCAAACCTCCGTTACGCGAAGCGGAGCGCTGTTACAGATATATATCTTTTTTTGAACGTTAATTTCTCAAAATCCACTGGAGCACATATATTGAGACCTAGCAAAGGCACATCGGGCTACCAGTCCCTAATATTTTGCCAAGTTTCGTGCAAATCCATTCAGCCGTTCAATTATTATTTTTATTATTTTTTTTTGCCCCGCGGGGCCCTTTTAAAACCTCCACATCAAACCTAGGGGGTCAGCGAGGATCTACTATGCCCCCTTATAGTTATTTCCCCCTTTGTTTTGACCTCCTCTTGTCTCTCGATCCTACCGAGAGACAAGATGGCGGCCGCTACGGACTGTTTGGAATGTTGACAGACGCCGGAGAACCAATCAGCTTCGCTTCACAAAGCTCCGTTGCGCGAAAAGTCCGCGAACCAGAGCGCTAACCGGTCCGCTGTTACAGATATATATCTTTTTTTAAACGTTAATTTCTCAAAATCCACTGGAGCACATATATTGAGACCTACAAAAGGCACATCGGGCTACCAGTCCCTACAATTTTGCCAAGTTTCGTGCAAATCCATTCAGCCGTTCGGGCTAAAAGTGAGGCCAACCGCCCTATGGAAAACTCAATGTTAAAAACACGTTTTGGGACCCCCCTTTTTTCTCAGCCCCCCCTTGACGAACCCCCCCCAAATTTCCAGGGGCTGCTCAGAAACAAAATGTTCCATTTTCCAGAAAATTTCAGCCAATTCCGTCCACAAACGCCAAAGTTATTAGACATAGAATTTTCAAAAATCCCATAGGGAAAAAATCCTAACTATATATACCTACTGGCGACCGCCAGTAGGTAATATATTGATATTGATGTTGATATCTTGGCGTTTTTGCTATCTAGTATGTAAAATTGACACCCTAAAGAGAAGGCTAGACTTAGGAACATAGGGCCAGATCTATGACACTTTTTAGCGTTCGCAAACGGGAAATCTGCCCGTTTGTGACTACTAAAAAGGTGTGTGAAATGTACAAACCCTATTTTGCGAGTCGGTAACATATTGCCGACTTGCAAAATAGGGGTTGCGACTTGCTATTAGGAAGGGGTGTGCCAAGTGTGTCCTTTCCTATAAGCGAGTCGCACTAGTATGTGCAATTGTTTTGCGACCAAAAACACAGTTACTTGCAGTTTACCACCAACTTTAAGTAGGTGGTAAGCCATTCGCTAATGAGAAGGGGTCCCCAGGGGACCCCTTCCTCTTTGTGTTGTGCAGCAAAAATATTTTTTAAGAGCAGGCATAGTCCCACCGACCACTGCCTGCTATTAACAAATGAAGTACAAACGTTTAATTTTTCTTTTTTAAATGCATCCCATTAGCTGCATTTTTTTTAAAAAAGTCTGCTTTATTTGAAAAGAAGTCACAGATATGGTGGTCTGCTGACCCCAGCAGGTCACCATCCGTGAGAGTGCTGGCCATTCCCAGTGGGTCGCAAATGGCAATCTGCCTCATACATTTTATTGAGGCAGGTGATTTGCGATCCGTTTGGAATCGCAAACAGTGTCTCAGACTCTGTTGTACATTCCATTTTGCGAGGCGCAAAACATTTAAATTTACGATTCGCAACCTGGAATGGTCGTACATCTGGCCCATTCTGCCTTATGTATCATTCAATTTTCCTATAGACATAGAATTGGCAAAATCCTTTAATACATCAGGCCCATTCAATCTTTAAAAATCCCTCTCATGTTAGCAAGAGCTAATTTTTATAAACACAAATTATCCATCAATGACTAATGGATTAGATGAGTAAATTGCTAATTCTAATAGGGCAACAGATCCTATTAACAATACTTTGGTCTATCTTTCCAGCTACAAAAAAGACTATTTCAATCCCTTATTGGGACTTACAAATTAAGTAGAATTTAAAAAATGATCCCGCAACCAATTGGGGCCAGACCACCCCTACTTCGCCACTGGTGAGCCACACCAGGGGCGGCTCTGGACTCATGGCATCCCTGGGCAGGGAGCATACGTAGGGGGCCCGGAAGAGGGGGTGCAGGAGGGGCGGAGCGCGGAGGCCAGTGAAGAGGGGGGGGGGTCAGGGTGTTTGGAAGTGGAATAGAGCCTGAGGCCGCCAAATCCCTGCCTGGGGCAGCAACACAAATATGTATCCATCCTCTGATTAATATATTAAGGGTATATATTGGCATGGTGGCCCCTGTGGTTTGGCGGCCCTGTGCAGGTGCACAGATTGCATATGCCTAAGGCCGCCCCTGGCCACACCCTTCTCAGGATATCGGCCTAGACTGTTAGGGACCCTTTTGTCCTTTTGGGGGATCCTTGACACCTTCCGCACATTGATATCTTGCCTCCTTCATTTCCATACAGTATAATCTCTGCAAGGACACTTGATCGATCCTCATTGCGTAGTTGTTTCTTGCCGGGAAAGGCACGGCGGAAGATTCAATGAGCAGGTCAGATGGCCGCACATTACCATATCCAGACCAGTGGCAAGTACTCATTATTGAGCCATCAGGCTGAGTGCCAATAGCAATAACCATTAACGTGTGATAAATGCACTTGGCCTGCCCGCGAGGGCATGCCGTGCTCCGACAGCTTCTCGGTTGCTGAGTTGCTTTAGTCGGAGGAGCTCAGATGAGGATAAAGGTGCCAAGAAATAACTCATATATGCTGAGAGAGGTGCTTGACTGTTGAGTAAATCTGCAGTGTAGAGTTAAAAGTGTGCCTGAGAGGTTTTTTATAGCTGTCAAATGGCCTCATGCCGCATGGAAAACCTTAAGTTAAACCAGAGTTTGACTGTTGCGTACAGAGACTTATAGTATTACTCATAACACTGTAATAATAGGGTAACAAGTCCTGAGTGCCATTGACTAAAAAGTCTGCTTAATGTCCCACTGAATTGTTGGATCGAGGAGTGCAAAGGCCCCCAACGGCCCTCCCCTTGTGACTGCCCTACTCACAGCCATGGTCGGACTGGCCTATAGGGCATTCGGGCAGTGCCCGATGGACGGGACTGACGGGTCTGACAGATCAGTGTGTGGGCTGGTTTTTTAGTCAGTTGTGGGCCTGGTTTATGGCCAGGTGGTCCAGTTTTCCTGTTGATTTCCCTGATATTACCACTTTTGTAGCTTTTTCCTTCACTAATGGCAGCCACTTTTATTTTGGTGTCTTGCCCAGCCTATGGTGGCCTAAAGTTACCCTTCCTCCTACCATCACAGTGGATCTTGTAAAGAATCTAAGATAAAAATTCACACCTCACTATCCTTCCGTCAACAAGCGCTCACAGTCTTCAGCACGTGCTTCCCCCTGATAAAGTCTCTTAAAAGGTTTTTCGACCTAGTACCTTGCGTATATAGGAAGGCAGCGGCAGCGGCAGTGGCATTGATTACATCTAGACTGAATTACTGTAACAGCTTATATGCAGGGACCAATAAGTCCGTCCTGAAGAAACTGCAGATAGTCCAACATGCAGTTGCATGCCTAGTCCAAAAATTGCCTCATTGCTCCTCAGCCTCAGCAGCCTTAAAATCCCTACACTGGCTGCCCATCCATAAAAAAGTCCTTTTTAGGATCCTGGTAATTATCTACAAGAGCCTTTAGATCATCAGGACCTATGTATCTAAGGGCCAGAGTTAAACCGTATGTGACGCAGCGCCTCCTCAGATCCTCATCAGCGAGCCTCCTCAAGCCTCCCAGCTTTAGGTACATCTCAAAAGGGGGCAACTCAGTCTCAACCCTAAGGATTAAATCCTGGAATTCTCTGCCCATCCACCTCTGGTTTTCGCAGACAGAACTAAGGGCCATATTATCAAGAACAGGCGATACATTATCGTCGCTTTTATCGGCAGGAAACTGCCGATAAAGCGGCGATAATGGGCTTGATAATATGCCCTTGTGAATTCCCAAAGCAGCCCAGGTTAACCCCAGAACCTGGGCTGCTATGGGAATTCACAAGGACATATTATCAAGCCCATTATCGCCGCTTTATCGGCAGTTTCCTGACGATAAAAGCGGCGATAATGTATCGCCTGTTCTTGATAATATGGCCCAAAGTTTCAGGAAATCCCTGAAAATCTGGATTATCGGAGCCTCAGATGCCTTCGTTTTTTCACTTATTTGATTTTGCAGGTTAGCCTCTGAATCTTATGTACAATCCCATCATAGCGCCATGATGCTAATCGGAGTCACAGTTGCGCTCTACAAATACCTTATACACACATACATACATACACAGCCCCCAAGCCCTCAAGGGAGAACCCTGAGTGAGCATTTGAACCAGGAGACCACTTCACAAAGCTTTTTCTGTGAGCACGTGTGTCTGTGCCACGACTCAAGCCTGCATCACACCAACGTACCTTACTCATCGTGCCAAAAAAACACAACGTGACTATGGTTTAGCATAAAAGGTCATTTATTAGGACACAGTTGCAAAACGTATTGAACTTTGTTCAACATATAACATGCCAAGTTTTCAATCCCCCAAGCCATTGTACCTTGTTTCAGACTTCACTTTTCCACTCCTGGGGATCTTGACTTCTAGACAAAGTCTCCTTCCTTTTCATCAACCAAGGCAGCGAACAACCCCAGGACATCCACCCTTTACCCCACCATAGCACCTCATGCTGCGGAGTCACAGGTTCCGTCCGAAATTGTTGGTCAGCATATTTCAAGGCCCAATGCACGAAATAATATCCCATTATCCAGGTCACCATCTTGGATCCGTGCCCGCTCACACATTCAGCATTAGAAGTAAATTGTGTTAGGTCTGCCTTCCTGTATCAAAACCTAGAACCCCCCAAGGGCACAAGATCCTCCTAATTTCTTCACATATCGTTCGCAGCACTGTGACCTGCAGCTGCCAATCTGTTGAATTTGACCCCAACCCCACCCAAAACCTGCTGCCGCCGTTGCCCCAATCCGAAAGGAGTGTGTTCCAAAAGCAGTCGAACCTTTTCCTAAATGGTGCAGATCCATGCGAAACACCATCAAAAGCTGAAAAGCCAACATCGTACGGCCATCCTTGTGACAATAAATTGCACCATAGTGCCACCATGGCAGCTTCTGAAAATTATGCCATTCGTGCACCAGGCACGCTGCACCTCTGCCACCCTAGCACGACCATTCCCACTTTCCTCTACCTTGCTGATCAGTCTTTGACTGGCATAGCCAGATGCCCAAATGAGCCAGGTCTAAAAGCACTTCCTCATGCAGCACCCCCATCACCGACTTCGAACCCAATAATCCTGAAACCTGAAAAGCCTCATAGAACCTTCAAATCATGCAGAGATGAAAAACAGCCACTTCAAAAAAATTGTAACAACATGCAGGCAACACCACCAGCAAGTCCGTCAACAACTCAAGCGCTATAGCCTCCCTCAAAACAGTCCCCCCCCCACCCCTAGGTTTACCCCACCCCTTCAGAACGCAGTCCAGGATCTTCTCACTATCAGGGTCAAAACCCCAGTACAGTTTACCATAGAATGAGATCCCAGCCAACTTTGCCCCAATTGTTGTGGGCGATAAACCTTTATCAATACAGAACAAAACAAAGTGTAAAACTCTCCTTTCTGCTGCCACTTGGTCTGCTACCAATCCTGCCGTGGACAAACCTCAAAGTCCCTGAACTCTTTGCAGGCCGATCCGTAACTTTTCCTCGTAGATTTAGCTAACAAGCCCTCGACCAGACCAGATCCACAAACCTCAGTTGCCCAATTCCCAGATGTCCGCCGGTACTGATGTATTGACCTCGTCCGCTCCCGGACCAATCTGCGAAACTGTTGCAACTGCAAATGAGATAAGGAATCTGCAATGTCATTCTGTGCCCAAGTGTCTTGCCCTGAAGACAATATTCAAATGCAAGCAGATTAGCATGAACTTCCTCAACAGACTTAACACTCTCAAGCCTCTGACCCTCTGCCGGTTACCCAAATCCATCACAGTTATGTTGACCACATTGAACAACTCTGTCCTCTTTGCCAGCTATCTCCACCACATCTCCAGTGCCACCAACAACGGGAGGATTCTAAAAAGGCTATACTCCGCCCCTGGCTCACCCAGTTTCTTTGTTTGTGTCCTGGGGGCGGCCGACACGACGGTTAAGAGAATCACTGAGACGAGCGCGATTTGAAGGCATCTAGTTGTGTCCTTAGAAGACGGCAACTAATTACGAGAAGACGATGACTCTCATAAATAATCCTTTTTAAAACAAAGTGTGACTGGAAGTATTTCCAAGCCCCCCAAATTCCATATCATTCATCCCTCGGAGACATGAGAACATTAAATGAACTTCAAGAATAGTTTGTTTCTTGTAAAGGATCCTCTTTGATAATTGGATTCCATCATGTATAATGCTGTTTTTCCTTCTTGAAAATTGAGAACTTGGCTCATTTGGTGTATAAGTCCCCTGTGCAGTGCAATTGTATATCTTGAACGGTCCTGAGGAAGGTGGATTTGCCACCGAAACGCGCGTCGACCTTGTGCGGAATCTCATGTCATCTTTTGAGATTTATTTCTGGGCAGAGATTTTTCTTTGTCATATAGAACTTGTTCATGCACAGATATAGAGTAAATGGAGTTGATGAGAGTATGGATGGATGGTATGATTGTTAGTTGAGTCACTGTTTTGTATCCAGGGGTTTGAGTTGTATGTAGACTGCGTTTGTTTTTTACTGTGTATTCAAATTTAAGTTATGTATCTCTGACAAGTAAATCTTTGTGACCTATGTACATATTATATTCATGATGGAATATGGCAAAATGTGAAAAGAAATAACTTTTGATATAGATAAAGAATTAAATAAATATATAAATAAGAGACGTTTTTCACAAAAATGAAATAAAAAGAAATGTTTGAGAAAATGAAAAGTAGAATGTACTGTTTTTTGGCTGTCACAAGTGTAATCTAAAATGGATTGTGATAAATTTCTTTAGTGAAGTGTTCTGGTCAATGAGGGAAATCCTATATTTCTGTGTTCAACCAGTGCACTGGCCAGGGCTCAGCACACCTTCTCCCATCCCAAAACAGCCCGAAACCTAAAGCTCCAGCTGCATCAGATAAGATCTGCACTTGCCAGATTGAATTTACGTCCAACGACCCATAGGTACTCCACTGAACTCCTCCAAGAACATCCTCCAGACCCCCAAATCTGCCCTGACTGTTATTGATATCTGTACTCTTGATGCGGCGACACTGTGTCTGACATAGCCATACCTAATCGCCTACAGAACGTCCGTCCTGCTCTGACCACTCGACATGCAAAGTAAAAAAACAAAAAACGAATCGTTTCTAAACGTCCCTCATTTCAATCCTCCTCTCCCCATCACTTCTAGTAGAGAACCTTGAATATCCCCCATCTTCATAGGTGCAACCGCGGCACCCTCTGTACCATATCCAACTCAATACCAAGGAATGTCAAAACCTCCAGTGGACCCTCCGTTTTCTGCAGCGCCAGGGGCACCCCAAAACAATGTGCCATGTCCTGAAATTGCTGCAAAGCCTTGCTGTATTCCCCAGAGTTCCTCCTGACAACCAACAAAAAGTTGTCTAGAAAGTGGGACACCTCTCTATGACTGCCGGATTTCGTGACCACCCACTGCAAGAAAATGCTAAAGTTTTTGAATAAGGCACAAGAAATGGCACACCCCATCGGCAAGACCTTGTACACATATATGACCCCCAAAACTGCATACCCAGTAATGAAAAATCCATTGGATGAATAGGTAACAACCGGAAAGCAGACTTAATGTTGCATTTTACCTGCTCTGCGCCTTGAACACACTGTCACACTAGGCAAAGAGCGTCGTCCACCGACGCATAACACTTTGGAGTCCTCCCCAGGAATGTAGTCACTCTCCGATGTACCTTCAGAACAAGACAGATGATGTATCAATCGAAAATCCCCCTCCACTTTTTTCAGCACCACACCCAAAGGAGAAATAATTAAGTCAGGGATGGGCCAGTCCCAAAATGGTCCAGAAGTTCTCCCTTCAGCCCCTTCTTTTTAATTTTTTCTGCCACCACCCCTGGAAATTCCTTAGCAGACCGCAAATTGTCCACCCTCTTCTGACCCTCGGCCCCTGGTACCAGATCCGAAAACCCATTCTAGCCTTAAAGCTGCCTGCCGTATCAGGATATAAAGTGAGCCAAGGCCATAAAGCATCGGCCTTAATGGGAGTAGTTGCCTCTTGTGCCAGGGTGACCATGCTGACCCCTTCCCCGTGTAGCCTTCTATTGCTTAGCCGGGCTGGCCAGCGTAAATCATTGGGTGATAGGGTGCCGCCCGCCACACTTGGAGCATTTTCGTTTAAAATTGCATGTGCGGCGGGAAAAATCCCCTTTATTAAAGTTTCAGCATGCCCCAACAATGGGCCCCGCTAGTTTTGGCACACATCCCGCTCCTTGGGGAGCGAGCTTCAGCTGAAGAGGCAGGTAAGTAATGGGCAGGCCACCCGCTGTGTGCACATAGGCCGATGATTGCGTGGATGACATCCATTGCATCCAACGTTCGTAGTCCACCTCCCATCAAGGCTTATCCGGATTAAGGCTCACCCGTGCCCTAAACTCCTAGCCGTAACTGAGCCGTGCAAACCCCCAAAATGCATATGTGCCTTACGAATAATTTCCATATACTTGTATAAGGTTATCGCCCTATTGCCATGGTTCCGACTGTAAATGTTGCCATATATTGAGAAAGAAGACATCCAATTCTCGATGTTAATCGGTACCAGTCGCCACCTAGTGAGCACCCACTCTTCTTCCTTATACCCCTCCTTCACCTGGATTTCCTTATGCACAAGTTTGAAAACATCCACACATTTGTGTTTCCAAATTGTATTAAGTGGGACCCCAGCAGCATTGCCAGACCCATGTAGGGCATGTATGTTTGTCATCCTCTGAATCCTCGTCCCCTTTCTCCGCCTCAGAATCATCTGAACCATCTGACTGACACCGTTTTCCCCCCACATCTTTTTTTCACTAAACACACTTGAGTGTCTCCTTGTCTTTTCAGTGTATTTTAGCTGTGCCCAACCCCATCACCCACACCTACAGACCTGCAGGTGGCTGTACTCATCTACCACTCTCCCCCTTCCCAAACGGGCCACCACTCCCCGATACCTGAAGGCAGTGGGTCCACGTCTTTCCGTTCTGTCTGACGTCAGCACTCCTCTTTGGCCTGAGCTCTTGGTGCCTTCCTTGTCTGCACTTGACTTCTGTAAAACACCAACTGCTCCACCGGTTGCACCGCCATTCCCCTTCAGACGCAACTCAGGCACTTCAACTTCAGCAACATCCCGCAGCTCACCTTCCCACTCTTCGCTATCTTCAACATAATCCAGCACCAATGAAATGAAAATTATATTTATATAGCGTGCAGACTACCCTGAGGCCTCGCAGCGCTTTTACTGAAATCGGAAAGGCGGTAGGATAAGGTGCTAACAAGCTCTTCCGAACAAATGATTTTTTAAAAGCTTTCTAAATGCCAGCAGATTATCGTTCTCTCTGAGGGCAAGAGGAAGGGAATTCCATATTCTCGCAGCATTGTATGAGAATGAGCGGCCACCCCAGCGAGCTTTGTTTATCTTAGTAGTGGTGGCTAGATGTAACAGACTGGAGCGGAGAGCTCTTGGGGGGAGGTAGGGAGTGGCTAGAGGGTGCATTATGGCTCGGCCTGTTCTGCGTATAGCTTTCTGGACCAGACACATGGTTTTGAATTGTACCCTGGCTGCCACAGTAAGCCAATGTAGCTTCCTCAGGGCAGGTTTGGCCGACTGCCAGCGTGGAATATGGAAAAGCAGTCGGGCCGCACAGTTTTGGATGACCTGAAGCTTATTGATCGTGGCCATCGGGGCTCCCAGGTAAAGAGCATTACCGTAGTCCAGGCGAGAGAGTATCAGGGCCTGAACCATGACTCTCCTCACCTGGAACGGAATGCACCAATGTACCCTTGCACTCTCCATCTTCAAAGTCGCTCATTTGCGCCACTGTCTCACACTTCTGCTCACTAGCAACTGTGTCCCACTGTGACCCAGGATCCTGTGCTGCAAGCCTTGCACGAGTCCTTGGTATAGGGGCGGCCGCTGCGGACCTCCGCGTCTCTTCCTGCCAGCATCTTGAGACCGTAGTGTGCCACGCTGGATTACCCGTCATATGTTATACAGTCAGCCTACGCTGTTGACTTCGACTACATTTTCCCTGCCTGTCTGCACGTGTGGCTTTGTCCCCCAGCCCACCCTTACCTTTAGGCGCTGTACAGGCAGCAACCACTGCCGCCACCCCAACCAAATCGGAACGCGTTGGGCTGGTCTCCCCGACCTAGTCCGGCCCTAAGACTCCGGGCATGAGTAGATCCTTTCGGCTGGCTGAACCCAACGTGTGCAGCACGGCCCTTACCTCTGTTGCCAAAGGCATGGCCATGCCTAACAGCTTCAAACTTCGCTTCCCACAAACTTTGCTCTCCCCTACAGTCGCTCCCTTCCACCCGGTGGTGCCCAAAGTCAAGAAGAGGCAGCACTCACCCTTCCTGACTCTTATAAGCTAAAGTGACTCCCACCCCTTCACCCCCGTTGTTCTATCTCCGCCTACTTCCTCTTTGGGGGCACAAAGCGTTCCGGGGGGAAGACTAGTCTGCGACCCACTTCTCCCAGTGGCCATCACTGTATAAGTAGCTGCCAAGAAAAACATTTTTTTAGGGAAATTTAGCTTTAGAACAAGTTTTTTTTTCTCCTAGAATTCAGTATACAATGTTGGTGAATGGTACTTAGATCACAGCCGGAGAACATTACCATGAAATGTATCCCTGCTATAAAAAGGCGACGTCACCTGCCAGTCTGCGATACGTCTTACAAACTGGTGAACATTCTAACACTATTATCAATCCCTTTGAAAGATAAACTGACATATTATACATGATGAAATGCATTTATAACTCAGAATTGGGTATAGCAAAAGAAGCCATTGTTCTCCTCTTTCTGCATGGCAGCTAGAAATTCAAACTTTCTGCAAACTTTTGTTAGAAATATATAAGTTCGTAGATGAGATTCTTGGATCAGGAGAGGTGGTGTGTGGCTTCAGGGATGTAGGCAGCTTTCTCTTTAGAAAAGGAAGTGCTCATAATTAGCACATTTCCTTCCTGAGATCCGAGGAGTCTGAGTTGACAATGGACTCAGATCACATTAAAGATGATTTTTTTGTCTGGGAGATGAAAGATGAAGAAAGCACTGTGCTGAAAGACTGCTGAGTCTGCTGGCGCAGAATTGGAAATGGATAAGCAGTGCTGTCTGGTGATCAGAAATGGGATGTATAGCTTCAGGGGGAAGAGATTCATATCTTGAGTTAAAAAGGCTTTCAAGTCAGAGAACCGCTTATCTGTGTCCTCCAAAAGAGCTCAGTTGTTTTTTAACATCCAGATGAATTTCCAAAAGTTGGCAAACTCAGCGCCTGAAGGCAAATGGGAAGACTTTTTTTAAATTGTAACTCAAGCCTCAAATCTTCTTAAAGCAATAAGAACATTCTTAAAATATGTTACATGTTCCGTGTGTTGATGTACAGCTGTGTGCCATGTGAGGTTGATAAGGTGCCTTAGGCTCAGGAAGGAGTTTGTGGGGTTCCCGGCTGCATCGGTGTCTTGCGGTCCCATAGGTGTGAGTTTGCACTGACCTTTTGTAGGAAAGTGCCTCTCTTGACATGGTTAGCTCCCACTTTTTGCCTGTTGCATGATGTGATTTTGAACTGTACGTGCACTGGGTACCTGCTATCCAGGTTCCCAGTACCAGATCTTCCCAAAACTGTGCCATAATTGGCACAACTTCAGATGCCCCTGTAAGCCCATAGTAAGTGGTACCTCTGATACCTAGAGCATGGGTACTGAAGAGGGGCCTCTGGGGCTGCAGCACTGGTTATGCCACCCCAGGGACCCAACATGAAGGCTATGCTCTATGCCATTGCAGGCTGCGTGTCTTGGTGCAGAGAAATCCGAAGAGTCCACATGGCACACAGCTGTGGGTGCCATGCCCCCATACACTACATAGAGTATAGGTAAGTCACACCTGCTTCAGGCCTTTGACCCTTAAGCAGGGTGCACTATATCCTATGTGAGGGCATAGCAGCATAATAAGATATACCCCTACAATGTCCAGTCCATTCCATGATGCTGTAAGTGACCAGCGAAGCCGTATAGAGTGCATGGGCTGGATACTTGTCAGCACACGTTTCCTAGCTCCATTATGGCTTCACTGAATTTGGTACCAAACATCTTGTCTTAATAAATCCACACTGAGGCCTTTGATGGACGTATTAATAAATTCACACAGGAGACCCGTTTAGAGGAAAACTTGAAAACCTTGAAAACCTAGCCAGCACTGGTGTGGTCTCTGACTTGTTTTCGCCAGTCTGCCACCTCCAGACCTGTTTCTGAGGTATATTACACCTACAACGCAACTTTTACGTCGTAATGCTGTTACAACGCAGCTATTACAACGCAGGATCCATTACAACGCATGGCATTACAACGCATGGCATTACATCGCAGATGCTATTACAACGCATACCATTACATCGTAAGTATTGGTAAGTATATAATTTATTTTAATTTTATTTAATATTATATAAATGATTTAATTAATATTAATTATAAATAAAAATAAATAAAAATATTTATTTATGTTTTTAAATATTATAAATTAAATTTATTATTGTAAGTAATTTTTTAAATAAATATGAGTATAGGAGTATATGTATAGGTGTACTGAGGTTTTAGGGCAGGGTTTGGGTTTTGGGGTACAGGGGTGTTTTTAGGTTTCAGGTTTGGGTTTTGGGGTACAGGGGTGTTTTTAGGTTTCAGGGCAGGGTTTGGGTTTTGGGGTACAGGGGTGTTTTTAGGTTTTAGGGTAGGGTTTGGGTTTTGGGGTACAGGGGTGTTTTTAGGTTTTAGGGTAGGGTTTGGGTTTTGGGGTACAGGGGTGTTTTTAGGTTTTAGGGCAGGGTTTGGGTTTTGGGGTACAGGGGTGTTTTTAGGTTTTAGGGCAGGGTTTGGGTTTTGGGGTACAGGGGTGTTTTTAGGTTTTAGGGCAGGGTTTGGGTTTTGGGGTACAGGGGTGTTTTTAGGTTTTAGGGCAGGGTTTGGGTTTTGGGGTACAGGGGTGTTTTTAGGTTTTAGGGCAGGGTTTGGGTTTTGGGGTACAGGGGTGTTTTTAGGTTTTAGGGTAGGGTTTGGGTTTTGGGGTACAGGGGTGTTTTTAGGTTTTAGGGCAGGGTTTGGGTTTTGGGGTACAGGGGTGTTTTTAGGTTTTAGGGCAGGGTTTGGGTTTTGAGGTACAGGGGTGTTTTTAGGTTTTAGGGCAGGGTTTGGGTTTTGGGGTACAGGGGTGTTTTTAGGTTTTAGGGCAGGGTTTGGGTTTTGGGGTACAAGGGTGTTTTTAGGTTTTAGGGCAGGGTTTGGGTTTTGGGGTACAGGGGTGTTTTTAGGTTTTAGGGCAGGGTTTGGGTTTTGGGGTACAGGGGTGTTTTTAGGTTTTAGGGTAGGGTTTGGGTTTTGGGGTACAGGGGTGTTTTTAGGTTTTAGGGCAGGGTTTGGGTTTTGGGGTACAGGGGTGTTTTTAGGTTTTAGGGCAGGGTTTGGGTTTTGGGGTACAGGGGTGTTTTTAGGTTTTAGGGCAGGGTTTGGGTTTAGGGATAATTAAATTATATTTACCATTTTAAAATTAATTGAAATATATTTAATAAATTAAAAATTAATTGAAATATATTTAATAAATTAAATTAATTATTTTAATTAAATTAATTAAATTAAATAAATTAATATTATTATTTTATTTTAATTTCATTATAAAAAATATGTACATTAAACTAAATAATTTTTTTAATTAAATTAAATTAATAACAATTTTTATTAAATTTACATTTATTAAATAGATATTATTTTATTAAATTAAATTAATGACAATTTTTAAATGTCTTTTAATTAAATTATTTAAAAAAAATTAATTACAATAAACTAAATAACATTTTAAAAAAAAAGTCAACTTACCTATACTTACGATGTAATGCCATGCGTTGTAATAGCATCTGCGATGTAATGCCATGCATTGTAATGACATCCGTTGTAATGGATCCCGCGTTGTAAAATCTGCGTTGTAACGGAATGCGTTGTAATACAACGCGTTGTACTGACACCAATCCGTTTCTGACCTCCTGGGGTGAGACCAAGCCCCCTCAGAGGACATAAACAAAGCCTTCCCTGGGCAGAGGTGTAAAGCAGCTCCTCCAGGACAGGATGGCCTTCCTAGGTGGGAAGCTTCGAAGGTGACGCCGCTTTTGAAATCCAACCCAGGAACCTCCTGATAGTGGGGGAGGCAAACCATCCTTTCCTGCTCCACTTTTGGCAGGAGGAAAGGTGGAAAAATTAGTTAATTCAGGAGGACGGTCCCCTCTTAGCCTACACCACCCCTAGGGTGTGGCAGGTGATGTGAACTCCTCCCCTGAAATTCCACCATCTTGGGATGATGGAACAACAACCTATCAGGGCTAGGATAGTGCCCCTTGCCACAGGAAGTAGTCACTAGAGTGTGTAGGCACCCTAAAGGTATACAGCCCATTGGCTACTACCTGTCTCCCCTTGTAAAGCCCCTAAGTTCCGTATTTAGATGGCACCTTGAGACCTGAACATCAGATTTGATGGACAAAAAGAAGACCAGGATAAAGGAGACCCGCTGCACGAGAACTGAAGCCCTGCTGCAGAAGAAAAAGGTAGCAAACCCTGCCTACTGCACAAGAACTCAACAATCACTGCCTGCTGTGTCATACTGAAACTGAAAGGACTCCAAGAGCCCCAAAGCACCTTCAGACTTGAGAAATTGCCAGGGAGCTCCCTTGGAGTGAAGGTGTCACTCCCCTGCACCCCGCAGGCACTGACCCCATGAAGTCCGGTTTGTCGATTTCGTGCTTCCCAATGACCTTTATGCAGCACCAAAGCAAGAAAAGGTAGAACAGTTCTGAAGGGTCATATCTGTCTCTTCGCCAAGTTTGGAGGCACCAGGAACTCCTGGAGCAACAGCGTACCAATACCTGGGGTAACAGACCCCAAAGACAAACACCAAGAACAAGAGTCCACACCGGACTCCAAAGCACCAGAAGCAAGCACCCATCGAGGGGCTTAGAGGTACCTGAGATCCACGTCTTGGATGGCCCAGCTGTCCCGAGATCACCTCTCCAAGTTGCCTGCTTCTGACCATGAGGACCTCAAAATGCCCGACACCCGGCTTACCTGTTCGCTCTGCACCTAATCCCACCAGCCCCAGCATCGACCGACCAGCTAAGCTCCCACGGTCCCCAAGCCCTTGCAACCTCCTACTTCCAAGGAAGGAGACCCACTGAACGTACTTGTAAGTCCTCCTGTGCAGTGTAATTTCAGGTGGCCCCCTTCGTCTTTATGGTCAGCTTCCAAGACCCTCAGCATACTGCTCCAGGCTGATCCGGGATGCCCCTAAATTTCTCCAGCTGGAACTTTGGCCCTGGTCCTGACATCGACCTACAACGAGAAGGTGAACTTTGTGAAAGCATTGCCTGAATGTATATGCATTTTTCCACTTTTTTCCCGTTACTTTAAATGTTGTGTATTTGGGCACAAAAATTAATATATTTTCCAAACTTTTGAAAATCATAATTCCAAAAGCACTTACCTTAGAACTGTGTGCATGGTCTTAAAAATAACATAAAAATCATTATTATTTTTAGAAATTGGTCACAGATTTATTCTTTTAGGTGTGTTCCATATATTAGAGTACAGAAAATGCTTAGCACAACCCTCTGATAAGCCTAACTGCTCACCCATGCTACTCCAAAAAGAGCATTAGTGTTATCTACTTTTTGCCTCTGTATACCAATTGGGTATCCACTGGACTCTTTCCATAGTGTGCTTAATTATAGTGCACTATACAGAGAGCCGGCTTCCTTCACCTTTCACCCAGGTTGCTACAGTAGTGATGCTCTTTTCCATCTATCCACCCTACCTGTGTCACAGATTCAGGAATATGAGGTCCTGTGTAGAAACAGGGAAAGGGGAATGTGATAAGAAAGAAAAAAGAATGCAAAATGAAGAAGTGTATTTTGAGTTTACAGGTTGGAGATTGTAACTACAAAAGATAAGTAGCATTGGCGTCTTCGTTGCTTGAGCTTAGTCATGGCTATGCTGAAGGGATTGGGCAGTGGATGATGACTCTGTATTGTGAAAGATGGGATAATTTTTTAGATACAATTAGTGTAAAATACATTTATGGAAGCCCCATCCAGCATTGTATACTCGTTTTGGAAGCATTCATTTAGAGGTCAGAGCTGAAGAACTGACAATGTGCGAGGAGAACAGAGTGCATAATGTTTGGCTTGACCAGCTTTGTGCACAAATTTTTAACTAACACATGTCAGTTTACTTCTTAATATTACTAGCTGTCCACTCAGCGGAAAATCTGAGTGCTCTCAGCATTTTCATATCTAAGAGGCGTCGACCCCTTTAAACGTTGACGAGTTCAAAGGGGAGAGGATGTAGCCTAACGGCCAGAGCTGTTGACTTTGGAGCTGGGGAACCAGGTTCGAGCCTCAGCATCGACTCAACCTCCTGTGATTCTGGGCAAAACACTTCATCTCCCAGTGCCTACCAACAAGCATTTACAATGCAATAGGGCTCGCAGCATTAAAGTTTGAGTTATTGGCATTGTGTATGACAATGTGTTGCATAAATTTTCCGAAAACTCTGAATTGGTGTATAAAGATGATTTGCAAACTGTCATATGTTTCTCAATAATAAGGAGAGTTGGGAATAATTAGGCTATGCTATCTTTTGCTATCCTGTGCTTTTTTATTATGCTGTGCTGTGTTTTGTTATGCTATGCTGTGTGTTGTTATGCTATGTTTTGTTATGCTATGCTGTTTAGGGTGTGTGAGGGTGAGTGAGGGTGTGTGAGGGTGAGAGAGGGTGTGTGAGGGTGTGGGGGTGTGAGGGTGAGGGGGTGTGAGGGGGTGTGAGGGGGTGTGAGGGTGAGGGGGTGTGTGAGGGTGTGTGTGAGGGTGAGGGGGGTGAGGGTGTGAGGGTGAGGGCGTGTGAGGGTGTAAGGGTGAGTGAGGGTGTGTACGTTTGAGAGGGTGTGAGGGTGAGGGTTTTTGAGGGTGAGGGTGTTTGAGGGTGAGGAGGTGTGAGGGTGAAGAGTGAAGCATTGTGCAGCGTGCACATAGTAAGTGTGTGTGCAGGCAGTGTATGTGTTTGGAAATAGCACTGCACTTTTAGTAATTTTTGAACAATTTACGCTAGAAAATTCTTTTATTTTGTTAAAATTGCAGATTATTCAGCAGATGGTCGATTATGTGGCAAATGCAGCAAGTCTATGATTATGCGAAAATTGCAGCAGACACACAATCGTATCTTTTCATTGGGCCTGGCTATTACTAATGCGCTTCATTTACAAAAATAGGTTTTTTCTCAAGCCCAAGTCCTCTCCTCAATTGATATTTTGAGTGAAAGTAAAGGTCAAATGGCGTGTGCTGTCACTTCCTTTACCCCTCACATTTTGGTGAATTAACGTCTCTGCTACGCACCCCCTCCCTCAAGTAGTATTTGCTTTGAAGTGTCTGCAGCGAGTGCTCAAGTCGCAGTGGCGGAGGTCGCTGGGGTAGTTGAGGTGTGCAGTTGCTGGAGTGGTGGTGCCTGTTTTTTGTCTGTTACACTGTCCCTGGGTGAGATTGGGGCGGAGTATGTCAAGTTGTTTTGGTGAATGGGAGGAGGAAGAACCTGTAGTGATCAGCACAAATTGTTGGATAGGGTAATGAGGAGAGGGTGTGGCCTAATGGTCAGAGCTGCCAACTTTGGAGCTGGGGAGCTACGTTCCTAGCATCCTGTGATTCTGGGCCAATCACTTAACTCCCTGATCATACGAACAATGAATCTGTCTTTGTATAACATAACTGGTGCGCATGCAAAACACTCCAATACCCTCGGGTCGAATTCGCGCTAAATCAATCTGCAATAAGAAAACAAAGTGGGGACTCTGCTGTTTGGAGCTGTGATGTTAGTGTTTTGGGGCGGCAGCTGCCTTTCTGGTTCTATACAAACAGGGACATTACTGATGATTGCGGCGCAGCTCGAGACACCAGACAAGCGGGCGGAGAGTCACCTTTTGCTGTTTGCTATTTATGTGGCGTTTGCGGCTCAAATGATAACGGGGAAATGTGGAGATAAATGGATCGTTGGTCGGATTACCGGAGCAGGAAGGGACGCTGCATGCAGACGACATCTCCGTATATATTATCCGCCGGCAGCAGACAGCGGCCTGGGTTTAAACGATAGGATTTGAATATTACAGGGGTGTCAACCAAATAAGGCTTGGGCGAGGTCTGAATTGTTCTTTCTTAATCTGCGGGAGAAGAGTTCAAGAAAGTTGGCATTTAAAAAAAACTATTTTGATTGTTAGTGATTTTATCTTGCACGGAAGTTAAGACGTAAGCAAAAACGAAACCGTGGGCAAAAACGAAACTTGCCGTGGGGCGGGACTTCCGTCTTCGGAAGCCCGCGCCCACGGAGTGGCTGGCCAGAAAAGCAGTGCTGGTGACGCGGGGCTCCCATGCCCGAGGGAGAGCCCCGCGGAGGATGCATTAGTCCGGAGTGGCGGTAAGTGGGGCTTGGGGGAGGGGGGTGCGCGTGTGTGTATGGTGCGCTGGTGTGTGTGTGTGGGTATGTGTGCGACGGCGGGGGTGTCTGTATGCGTTGGTGCGTGTGCTTGTGTGTAGGTGCGCTCGTGTGTGTGCGCATGCGTGCAGGGGGAGGTGTGGCTGTGTGGTACAGCTTTCCAGGAGAGGAGACAGGAGCTGGGCACAGCGAGCGCGTTCACGTGTGCGTGGCCCGCTCAATTCTGAGCGCGCGGCCAGCTCCTGTCCCCTCTCCTGGAAAGCCGACTCGCTGACAATAGGGTCTCTGGCGAGACCGCGCTTCGCACGGTTAACGCCACGAGCCCTAAAAAATGAATGTGTAACATAACTGGCACTCATGTAAAGCGTTCCAATACCTTCAGGTCGAGTTCGCTCTATATAAATCTGTTAACAATAAAAAGTTCAGGGTTGTGTGACAATAGTGATATATGATGGTGGGGAGCTGCGCTGGACTGGGGTGTTCTGGTGAGGCGACTGGTGCAGGGCCTTTTGGTTGTTGGTTGTCTAATCTGCTATGATACGTTTCCTTACAAAGAATTATGTATCAATCTACATTCCCTTCCCTTCCCTCCTTCAAAGTATGGTGCAACGCAGTCTCCGTCTTTCTCTGTACACTCAGGGGCAGATTTACTAAAATCTCATGCAACTCAGCACGCAAAAAAAGCTGTGTTGCGTTGCATAAGAACAAGAGAGCAGGGCAGCACCATATTTACAGAAATGTGGCACTCTCCTCCCTCTTCCTATAACCGGCGCTAAAATTAGCTGTTGTGCACCACATAGACACCTTTGCACCATAGTACAAGGGTGTCTGCGTGAGTCTAGCATAGGCTTTATACTGGCAGGATAGCCTTCCTCCACAAAATACCATGCTCCGACTAACTTTAAACCATTTCCCACTTTGTATCTGTGCTGTACAGTGC